>NC_056729.1:77876061-77933561 GCF_019279795.1 Protopterus annectens
ATCTAGAACTTTTAGAAACAATCTTGCTTTGATTCTGCTGTTCTGCAATAACACTCGAACGAATTTTTGGATGTCCAAGATTCTTTGATCTGTTAGTCTGGCTGACAACTTGACGGTGTTTAATTCTGCGCCTATAAAGGTGATAGATTGGCAAGGCCGCAGAGAAGATTTTTCGAAATTCACTGAAATTCCCAAAGTTTTGCAAAGCTGCAGAGTGTAGTCTCTGGTCTGAAGAAGCTGATGCCTGGTGGTGGCGGAGAGGAGCCAGTCGTCCAAATAAGGAAACACCTGGAATCCTTGACGTCTCAGGTGAGCTGCGACCACTGTCATGCATTTGGTAAACACTCTGGGGGCTGAAGTGAGGCCAAAGGGCAGGGCTCTGAAATGATAATGACTGGTCCCTAGCCGAAAGCGGAGAAACCTTCTGGAGCGCCTGTGGATCTTTATGTGATAGTACGCGTCCTGAAGGTCTATCGAGCCCATCCAGTTGTCCTTGCCCAGAAAGGGCAAAATGGACTGAAGCGTGACCATCCGGAATCTTGCCTTTTTGACAAATCTGTTTAGATTGCTTAGGTCTAGTATAGGTCTCCAATCTCCCGTCCTTTTGGGGACCAAAAGAATCTGGAGTAGACGCCGGATCCTACTTGGTCTGCTGGAACCTTCTGAATGGCTCTTTTTTGTAGGAGCTTTGTAACCTCCTGTTCTGCCAAATCCCTTTGACCAGGTGAGATGTCTGGAAGGGATTGGTAAGGTACAGGATACCTTTCGAAGGGGATTTTGTAACCCTCGGATATTAGCGACTGTACCCACATATCTTGTGAAAGGGAACGCCAGGCTATTGGGTACAGCGAAATCCTTCCCCTACTGCCTCCAAGGGTGGACAGTCGGGCAACACCTCAGGGATGCTGGAAGGGCTTCTCAGGGAGAGACTCTCTGTTGCCCTGGTTCTGAGGACCCCCTCTGCCCCTAGGGCGGCGTATTATTGTTACCCCTCTGCCTCTGGGGGTAAACTGCCCACGTGTGTCCGTGTAGCTCCTTGGGCTTTATGAACCACATCTTTCCTCCCTTCTGACCCTTGGGGTAGGGTCTGGAAGGTGGAAAATGGACTCCAACGGCAGAAAGAGTTTTGCCGTCCTGCTCACACCTGGTCAAGGTTTTTCACCTGCGGTCCCAACAAAGCCGAACCATCAAAGGGGTATTGGTGAAGGACGCCTTAAAGGGTCCAAAATTACACAGCCGCATCCAGGCTTGACGTCTTAGAGCCACTCCTGTGCCTGCGGCCCTGCTCGCTCCATCGGCCGCATAGGATATGAGCCGCATGGAGGAGTTGGTCAATGAATTCAGGATTGCTAGCTGTGAGGCAATCTTATCCTGTGCCCCAGCAGCAGAAGGATCCTGGACCACTTCACCTAGTTCCTTGAGAATATCTCTTTGAAGCCTGGTGAAGTGACAGAGGTAATTCAGCGAACGCATAGCAAAGGTCGCTGAAGAAAACATCCGCTTTCCATACCTGTCCATGGTCCTAGAATCTTTGTTAGGAGGATGGACAGGTACTGAAGGATCCGCAAGTTCCTTCTTGGTGGCCGCCGCCACCACCATAGCATCCACAGAGACACCCTTGGAAAGAAACTGCTTGTCTGCAGGAGCCGTAATAAATTTGGATGGTCTCCTGGGGACCGGTTCCACAGAATCTGGAGCTGCCCACGCCTTCCGAGCCACTACCTGCATAAGTGGGTCGAAAGGCGGAGACACCCAGGAGGTGGAGGGTCGATACAAAGCCTCCAGGTATACCGACTCATCCTCGGAGGGATCAATGGAGGCCAATTCCCCTCTGTTTGAGGAGCTCAAGGATGTCTGAAAAGAGACATCCTCAGAGGGGACCGGAACCCTCCGACTCATCTAAGTCGGTATCAGATGTTGTCGACTCGGGGGAGTCCGTGTGTTTCCTCTTACACGTCCTCTTCCGAGGAGGTTCCCCTGCAGGATCAGGGGAGACCTCGGAAGAGGAAGATATTCCCAATGGGGAAACCTGGCACGATGGATCCCTGGGCCTGGGAGCAAGAGGCTGGCAAGAGGCGTCTACAGGCACCGAAGAGGGAGGAGCTACAGGGATGGACCGTTGACCTGGCTCAGGCGCCAGGACACTCCTCATCACCTCGAAGGCTCCCCTCCCAGGGAGGCCGGAATACTCCCGTTCCGAAGAAATAGGAATTCCCGGCTCCAATGAGAGGGAAGGCTCCGAGGCCGATGTCGGTGCCGAGCTTACCAAAGCCGAAGCCCCGAGAGGGAGAGCGGGGTCGGACAAGGGTCCGATGCCACTAGCCCCCTCGGAGCCGACAAGGGAAACTCGACGACCGGATCCCTCCAAGGAAGGTATCATGGAAGAGATCAGAGCCGAGGATGATGGAGCCGAAGAGGGATGTATCGGCCCCGGCGCCGACACGGTCACTGTCCCGAGAAGCTCCGGCTCCGAACTCTGGAGGAGAGTCGGAGGAGGAAGATCAAGGGGTAAGGCAATAGCCGAAGTCTGCTGAGACGGGCTATGGAGCATTTGGGCTAGTGCCTGAGACTTCAGCAGTCTGCTTACCACCCTCTCTAAGTCGTGGTCAGACAGCCTGGAAGATCTCGAAGAATGGCTCCGATGACTCCGCTCCGACAAAAGAGGAGATCTCGGAGCCGAATGGATACTTTCCAACGAAGGGGACCGAGATCTCTTTCGGGACGAAGTCATCGGAGCCGAAGTCCCCTGAGTTCCAGATGGAGCCGAGGGTTTCTCGGCTCCGATACTGGATAAAGTGTCGGCTCCAGCCGGAGCCGACACGGCAACAGTAGATTGGGTGTCAGAACCGATCGGAGCCGACCCCACTACTTTAGAAACAGAAATATCGGCTCCAGCCGGAGCCGATCTCGGCTCCGATGGAGCCGGAGCCACCGGAGGAGGCTTAGACACTGTAGCCTGAACCTTCGGAGGCTTGGAAGGTTTGCTGGACCCTGTTTTAGAGGGAGAACCTTCTGGCTTAAGTAAGCCACGGAGGATTAACTTATTCCTCCTTTCCTGCAGGACTCTCTGGCTAAAAGAGTGACACAAAGCACAGGAGTCCTGCAGGTGCAAAGGCCCCAGGCAGTAAACACAAGAAGTGTGACCGTCTGTCAGAGACATTTTCTGACAGCACTGGTCACACTTCTTGAAGCCTGAGACCTTGCCTTCCTTGGACATAGTCCTAGAGGAGAAGTCACACACACCCCCAACAACCACACAATTAAACCCCAAACACACAGACACACAGGTAGGGATTAAGCAAAGGGGTCTAGGCCTAACTGAAAACTGTTTTAAAGTTATAACAAAGAAATTAAAAGTTTTTAACTATAAGGGAAATAGGGTGGGCTGTAGAGTAATACACACTATAAAAAGGGGAAAAAGGGGAAATAAAACCCTGACTAAGCTATCTGAAGATTTTAACTTACCTCTGCTGGCAAAAAGGAGACCTCTTTCGCTATAGCGGCAAACGAGATCTGAGGAACTCCCGCCTTGCATCATGGGATATAGGGTTGCCTCGAGCTGGTAAAAGGAGTTCTCAAGCTAAGAGTCGGAGCCGAGGATCGGCTCCGAACCCATCCAGCAAGAATGAAGGCGAGATTGACAACTTAACATCTTGTTTTTAAAAAGACATTTACAGAATTTTCATATTTTTGTATTGTTTGAAAATTCTATAAATGTCTTTTTATTAAATGTGTGAGGTGTAACAGCCAATCATTGCCAGGCTTATACTATTTAAATACTTTATGTTTATTGGGTTATTCTGATGAAGTCAACTGGCACTGACGAAAGCGCTAAATTTTACTTGTGTTTTACATTTACAATAAACTAGTTTGTGGACTCGCAACTGTGGTGCTTTTTTCTGGATTTACTTGTAATTACATAGTAAATTTGGAGGCATCCCACTTCAGAACTACAGTATGCAGTGAGCATGACATAGGCACACTACCACCCAAACTAATGCAACATTTTCAAACAGCTTACACAAAAATGTCATACACTAATGCCTTCATAAAAAATTGCTACCAAAGTTTTCAAGAATTAGTAAGAAATAAAAGTGTAAACCTACCAGTTCGTCAATTTCATATACACCTGCTTTAGCATGCCACCAACAGCACCCCCATCCCCACATCTTGTACTCGTATAACTAGCATCTGGCAAAAATGTTTTAGTAAATTGTGAACCAGTTGTTAAACATACTGATTCCACAGTCAGTACGCTGAACAAGGAAAGGGTAACAGTTAGCTGCCTTTCAGGAGCCAGGATCACTGATATCACTAGGGCCAAGAAGACTCTCTTCTGGACATGTACAATTATGATACGGCAGTAGTCCATGTGGTTGTAAACAACCTGTTGTGCAGGAACCTGATGGATATACAGACACACACACTGGCACTTCCTATGCAGGTAAGACAGTAGTTCTTAATGGAAGTCTTTCTTCACCTAGAAAGATACTCGGATACTAACAGCAAATTACTGGCTTTAACCATTAGTTAAACATCTGGTGTCATTCATGGGGGATCTGGTACACATCTCCCTGGGACAAGATGGTTAGCAGCCAATCAGGAAGTATGGCCTACATCTCCCATCCAAAGGACTTCTCATACTAGCTAAAGCCTTTGCTGCCCATACAACCTTGCAAGTTCAATTAATTAAAATACCAAGACAGCAAATCTGTCAAATCCTTAAAGCCAACATTAAATGTGGCTCTTCTCAATGCCACAAGTCTAAACATCAAATTGCCAGACCTCGAGACACTTCTGCATCTGGAACATGTCTAGGTATGTACAGCTACTGAGACATTGTTTAAATGCAAGGAAAACACTCCATCTGTAACTACATCTCACCTACTATGTCTTTGTGGGAACTGCGGAAGTGTCTCCGTATTTGTCAGGGACCACAGCTGCCTTCTAGGGTGATACCTACAGACACCAATAAGGAGCTCTTGGAACTCCAGCTTACTATCAATAAAGTCAGCCTTCAACTTATAGCCTGTCACAGTTCACTTACTATGCCTCCAGATGATCAAGCAAAATATTTAAGAGCTTTAGAAGAAACAAGCAACTGTGTAATTCTTGATGACTTCAATGACACCATCATTAAACTGGAGAGTTATTAAAGAAGACACATCTTTTCACAAGGGACAGCTAATGAGTGGGTTACAATTAAAAATAAATTTAAAAATATGGTAGAAATGACAAAGAAAGCGATATGAAAAAGTAGCAATAAGAACTATTCAGAGGGATCGTCAAAGGTTAAAGTATTGCAGACCAAGGGGAATCTTACAAAAAAACAGTGGGAGTACTAAAGAGAAAATAAGGGAATATTTGAATAATATGTATGAGAGTCTAGAAAGGTTGCTGTTAAGCAACTATTTTTTTAATTAACAACCCTACAGCATAAAAAAACTATTAGCATAACGTAGGCATCAGAAAACAGAAAGGGGTATTGCCAAACATAGACTGTTACTAGAAAGACAACAAGAGACCCTTATAGAGTTACTAGAGACATTTTGGAAATTAAAAAAATCTATATAACAGAGGAAAGGAAAAACAAGAAAAGGAACAAATTGAAACTTATGCAATACTTAAATATGCCACAGTTAGAGGAATATAAGACTGATAATTAATTTAATAGCCAAGATGGATGGAGATGGGACAGAAAAATAAATATAATCAACAGGGAAGTATCCAGGAACACTATTTCTGTAGAAGTCTAGAAGCAAGGACAGAAGAAAGTTCTTAAGAGCTGGAATGTTTTGTTCAATGATATTTTAAAAAGGAGGGACAGTATTAGCATCTTGGAAGAAAGCTGTGGTGGCTTTATTCCCATAAAAAGGAAAGTACCTTTAAACTCAACTTCATATAGACCGGTTTCAATTTTGAACCATGACTATAAAGTATTTATGTATGTATTAGCTAACAGAATGCCTAAGGTTTTGCCAGAACTGACAGATATGGATCAATAAAGTCTTGTACAGGGTGGGCAAACATTTGACAATATTTACAGGACAATGATGATTCAGAGGGAAGCAAAATGCAATTAGACCTCGGTCTTGGTGCAGAGAAGGCATTCAATAGTGTTAGCTGTGATTTTATGAGTAGGGTAATGGCAGCATTTACATTGCCAGAAAGAATAAAGGGGTCAATTAGGAAGAAACATGAAGGGTCAGAACAGAGAATCAAGAAGGGAGGGCTCCTCACTGACCAGCTGAGTTTGCAAAGAGGAACAAGACAGGTTTGTCCTGTTCCTTGTTTGTTACTTGCCTTATACTTATAGCCACTAGCAAAGAAAATAAGGGACTCTCAAATTCAAGGGTAAAACTGGTATGACACTCAAGGATACTTATCTTTATTCGCAGATGATATTATTTTGTACATGGTAAATCTAGAAAAATTATATTTAATTGCTGTGGAACATTTTGAGAGAGTTTCATTTTTTTTTTAGTATATAAAATAGAATGAGATAAAACAAAGGCTACAGAGGTAAACTACATTCCTACACAAGAAATGGTTCAGCAATACCCAGATTTCTGAGGGCATGATAAGATTAATTATTTAGTTACTTGAATTAAAACAGGATGCTACTATGGCAGCTACAGAAATTTAGGATGTCACTAAACAAAAGACAAACTGAGAAGTTAGAAGTCCTTGATAATGGATATGGATAGGAAGGTACATGCAGTGAAAATGTTTCTAATCCCTTCAATATTGCACACAGGTCAAGCATATTTTAATAACCAGAGGGGAAGCTGTGAATCACAATGAATAAAGAACTGAAGGAATTTATTTGGGAGGGGAAAGAGGGCAAGAGTTAATTGGGATACGCTGTTTCTCCCCAAAAGAACAAGGTGGTTTAAGATTGATTACCAGATTTGAAAGAATACTTTACATCTACACAATAATTCATACACACAACACAAACAGAAATCAAACTGGTATTGGAAAAAATAAGAAGATAAAGGTAATACAGTAGGAAGAAGCCAAATAGAAATCTTTTTACTCAAAGAATTTTTAATTAAATTTTTTTCCATATTTTCAAATAAATTGAGCCATAAATAGTGAAACATAAAATAATATAACAATCAAGTAGTCAGCTATTTACAAAAGAAATTATATACAATTGCCTAAGCATACAATCCATAGCATCACTTTTCCATATATAATTTGTATTAAGATGCTGAGCTGACTAATAAGATCAATTTATGTCAAATAGTTCGTCAACTTTCTGCCAATAAGAGATGCATGATGTTGTCTTATCAGTTCCTCTTTATGATTGCAACTTCCACTCAAGACACGAAGACTGCGATTTTCCTGAAATCTTGAAAAGTTGGTGGTGCTTTATATTCTTCCAGTAAGTTGTTATGGCTTTACGTGCAATGGCAAGCAATGTCCACAGTAAAGGATATTTAACTTTTGGGACACATTGTGGTATGGTTACATTAAACAAAAGACTTGGTTAACTGAAAAGTATCATTAAAAATTGTCTGAAAGAAATAATCAATTTCAAACCAATATTTATTCAGTGAATGACAATCAAAAACATGCGTTCCCAATCTGCTTTTGTATGCGTTTTACATCTCCAACAATCAAGATCTTTCTTATATATTAGTTCTAATCTACGAGGGGTTAGAAAGGATCTACGTAAGAATCTCCATGCATATAGTTTCCACTGAACTTTCTTGGTGGTAAGGCTTGGTGATAAAAGGATCATTTATTTTTCATTGTTATCAGGATCCTTTTGATTACCCAGATTATAATAATTCCAATAACTATTACTGGTATAGTTCTTTGTTTCTTTAAGTGTCTTATGAATTTTAGATAAGTATCAAGATCTATGAACTTACGAAATATTATTTTTAAAAGTTGGTTTCATCAAGTCCTGCTTATTTGTGATGTACTGTCTTATCTGTTGTACTGACAGCCAACTCAAATTTCCTTTTGATTTGATCTAGCGTGAGCAATGTATTGCCATTGAGTATTTGATATCAATAAATCACTTCTTGTTTCTTTAAGCTCTTTAATTACATTTCAATAAAGGGTAGTTATACATTCTTGTGTACAAGCTACAGGATATAATATAAAAAAACATGTCTTTATATCCGGGTTCATGTTTATATATTTTCTAAACAGTATTGTTTCAGTAACAATTATATACTCTGTTTTTATACTTTTATTAAATATGTTATCTCTTATGACATTATAAAAGACTTTTGTTGGATTTATATTACATTGTTTATGGGCTGACTTACTAATGATATTACATATAGATTCATGAATTAACTTCCATTTGGCTGTACAGGTTGAGTTCAGCCATGGAGTAGCTGTTTTAGTAATAGATGCCAATGAATAAATCTCTATATCTGGTAGATAAATTATACCCTTCTCCCAACATTTTAAATGGATAAATTATACCCTTCTCCCAACCTTTTAAATGGATAAATTATACCCTTCTCCCAACCTTTTAAATGGTTAAGCGTGATTCTAGGCTTACTGTTAACCAAAGGAAATCCAACATCATTTTATTGTATTGCTGTATAATTTTCTCAGTAGGAGGGATGGAAAAGGATTGTATATGATATAACAATTTTGGGAAAATGAGTGAATTAATAATATACAACTTATCTTCCATTGTATAAACTATCTTATTCCATTTCTGCATTAGATGATTTTATTTGATTTAGTATATGAATATAGTTAATATTTATTGTTTCTCTATTGTTGCTAGTTAGCAAGAGTCCTTAAGTATTTAATTTTATTATCAGGTGCCAAGTACTTAAAATCATTATTTAATTCCCTTTTATTTGAGTTAATAAAATTTTAGTTTTGATTTCATTAAATATAAGACCAGAAACAGCTTGAAAGAAGTTCATTGTTTACAATAATTCAGTTAATGATTTATCTTTATAAGACAGTGTCAGCAGGGTGTAGTCAGCAAATAACTGTATTTTCATTTCTAAAGTTATTCCCAATTACTATGCCTTTAATATTTGTGTTCATTCTAACATAGTTAGCAAAAGGCTCAGTTGCTAATGCAAATAGTAAAGGTGAAAGTGGGCATCCTTGCTTAGTTCCTTTTCTAATAGTTAGAGAAGTAGAGAGACATGACCCAATCTTAACACAGGCCATAGAATTTTCATATAATGTTTTAATTAAGAAGGTGAAAAACATATTCTTCTAGTACCACCAGTAAATAATTCCAATCTATTGAATCAAAGGTGCTACTGATGTCTAGACTCACCAGTCATGTCTCTCTTACTTAAATCAACATATTAAGGCAAGAATTATTTTAATATTATTATAAGTGCTTCTATCTTTTATGAACTGACTGGTCATGATCAATTAATGATGGTAATATATGTTTAATTCCCCTCTGTATGTATTTCCATAAACATTTTGTAATCTACATTTAGCAATGAAATAGGCCTATAGGAAGAACATTCTGAGGCATTTTTTTCAGATTTCAGAACAGGTGAGATTAAACTATATTTCCAAGAAGGTGGAACTAATAATTCCTTGTTTAACCTGGTTAAAAACCTTCAACAATAACTGTTTAGCTTCTATGCGCAATAACTTATACATTTCTGGTGTTATGTTGTCATTTCCTCTTGCTTTATTGGGTTTCAGTTTTTTAATTTGATTCGGCAACTTGGACATTGTCATTTGCTTGTCAATGTGTCTACTCTGTTGTTCCTGCATCTTGAGGTTTATATTAGTCTGAAGGAAGTTTCTAATTGTTTCTTTCGATTTCATCTCTACATTGTTAGTATTAATTTTTTGATAGTGAGGCTGAACTGTTTCTAGTATGCTGTTTAAGTCTGAAACTTTCTTATTAATGTTGGGATCATATATTTCTTTTATTTGATTCATTTTAATAACTTTCTTAGTTCTACGCATTTCCCTTTGATTCTTCGGGTTCACTGAAAAAGAAGTGTTTGATTTTTTTTTCTAATTCTATCATTTTATGACATAATATTTCAGTATATTCTTTATTTTTCATTGCTAAATCATTAGTTAACTGACTATGTCCTTTTTGTATATTAAGTTATTTAACATCTACTTCTTTTAGAAGTTCAGTTAATTGCTTGTCCCATTGCTTCCTTTTATTTTTGTACCAAGTTAATGAATGTTCTTCCACATATGTATGCTTTTAATGCATCCCATACATAGATTTCCAAAGTGTCTTCATTTATGTTTAATTCAAGAAATTGTAATTCTTTTATATAAAATTCTTTAAACTCTTTTAGATTCGTTATATAGGATAGTATTCTAGTGACTGTCACCTTTTGTTTGTTATGAACTTCTACTTCTAAAGTAACTGCATTGTGGTCTGTTAATAGGCAAGATATTAACATTGCTAAGAAAGGTGGTCATTTCCTTTGATATATCTATTATTGAGTGTGTGTTATATCTATGTGAAAAAAAAACGTAAACAGAAATATTGACTGCAGGTTAGAGAATGGCTTCTCCATCAGGGATTTATAACAGCATACTTACAAAAAGAAAGGGACAGAGGAGTCCTAAGTGAAAGATAAGCTCTGATGAACTTTTTACAAAAATAATAAAATGGAATAAAGTACAGTTTTGTACCTACCATAAATGTAGATGTCCGAACTGGATAGCATCTGCAGTCATAACAGCTGGGTCAGTAGGGTTGTCCTGTCGTCAGGCAGCCCTTCAGTCGGCCGGATTCCAAAGTCCGGGTCCGGCTTCGGCTGATGTCGCACTTCATCCGACGTCATCTCTGTTGGTCTTCGGGTATAAAAGCATCAGCCGATGCCATTTTCCTCAGTGTTTCTTGCCCCAGATGCCAGAAGCCCTCTTGGAAGGCTAAAATTTTTTTGGATAGAATGCCAATGTATCCAAAATAGATATAGGTAAACACAAAAATAAGCATGTATGTACATATATACAAACAAATACACCATAAAAGACTCCCCCCCCCACCAGCTAGCTATTAGGGGGGTAAACACCCTAGGAGTACCACAGAGGGGAAGGAGGGAGGGTAATCCTGACTGCAGATGCTATCCAGTTCGGACATCTACATTTATGGTAGGTACAAAACTGTACTATGTCCTTCATGGATGCATCTGCAGTCATAACAGCTGGGTAGAACACCATAGCCAACTAGGGGAGGAGGATAAAGGTAGATTATGGTGTGTTTAGGATCCCTTGCAGTACAGCAGTGGCAAACCCTGTTCGGGATCTGGAATATACAGGCAAATTGTAATGCTTGGCAAATGTATGCACGGAGGTCCAAGTAGCCGCCTCAATAATGTCTTTGGTTGCCACTCCTCGTAGGAAGGCTGTGGTAGTGGCTGTTGCCCTTGTAGAGTGAGGTCTTATGTTCTGTGGAATTGGTTTTCCATGGAAGGAGTAACAGAATCGAATGCAATTTCCTATCCATTTGGAGATTGTCTGTTTGGAAATAGCTCTTCCTTCCCTTCCTGTTGCATAGGCTACAAAAAGTTGGTCAGTCTTTCTGTTGCTTTTGGTTCTGTCCAAGTAGTAGCGTAGCTGTCTATGTACATTCAAGGTATGCAATATTCTTTCCCCTCTGTTTTGTGGGTTGGGAAAGAAGGTAGGAGGTGGATTGCCTGGTTTAAGGACACCCTGGATACCACCTTAGGCATAAAGGTTGGATTAGTCCTCATGGACACTCTATCTTGGTGGAAGATTAGGAAGGGTTGCACTGCCATTAAGGCCTGTAGTTCTGAAACCCTCCTTGCTGAAGTAATTGCCAGTAGAAAAGCAGTTTTCCAAGACAGGTGTTGTAGGTCTGCTGTTGCTGCTGGTTCAAAGGGTGATAGTGTCAACTTTTCTAGTACGAAGTTTAAGTCCCAAGCTGGCAATGGTGCTTTCCTTGGAGGTTTTACATTCTTGATTCCTCTGAGGAACTGTCTGAGCAAAGGGTGTGAAAAAACAGGTGGATCAAAGCTGTATTCTGCTGAAATAGCCGATGCATGTATCTTGATGGAGGAGTAGGACAGGCCTGAATAGAGAAGTTCGGCCAGGTACTCCAGAATGTTAGGCATATCTATGTTTGACACATCTTTTCCTCTTTCAGAACTCCAAGTGACAAACCTTTTCCATTTTCCAGCGTAGTTCCTTCTTGTTGAAGGTCTGCGTGCTTCAAGAATAATGTCTTTAACTCTTTGGGAAAGTTCTTGATTAGCTGCTGCTATGTGATGTTCCATGCAGTCAGTTGTAACGTTTTCAGGTTTGGATGTATGGTGCTGTAGTTGTTCTGAGTTAGCATCAAAGGCATCAGGGAAATTGGCCACATATTGTTCCGAGACATGCTCCTCAGCAGTGGGTACCAGTGTTGTCTTGGCCAGTTTGGAGCTATCAGGATTATCCTTGGCTGTTCTTCCTTGATTTTTAGTAATACTTTGTGTATCAAGGGAAAAGGTGGGAATGCATATGCTGTTAGGCCTTTCCAGCTGAAGGAGAGAGAATCCACTTTCCATGCTAATGGGTGGAATGTCCTTGTGCAGAATTTTTGGAGCTGGTGATTGTGGGGTGATGCAAATAGGTCTGAGTCATTCCCCATTTCTTTGTGATGGTCTTGAAGATGTCCGGGTGCAGGTGCCATTCGTGGGCATCTGTTGTGGTTCTGCTTAATATGTCTGCTAGAGTATTTTCTTTTCCTGGTACAAATATTGCCTGTAGCTGGATGTTGTAGCTGAGTGCCAGGGTCCACAGTTCCAAAGTCAGTCTGCATAGGGGGTATGAATGAGTGCCTCCCTGTTTGTTGATGTACCACATGACTGTGGTGTTGTCTGTCCTTATCATCAACTGGCCCTCTTTGAGAAATGGTCTGAACTTTTGGATTGCCAGTTTTACTGCCAGCATTTCTTTTAGGTTGATGTGCAGGTGAAGTTGATCCTGAGTCCACAATACTTGCACGCGTTTGTCCATCATGTGGGCCCCCCATCCTAGGTCTGAAGCGTCTGTTGTGATGTTCTGGCTTGCTTGACCTCTGCGAAAGGGGAGGCCTGGGTTTGACTGGCACGCCTGAGCCCACCATAGGAACTCCTGTTTTATGCATGGAATTAGTGGGATTTCTGTTTCTAGGCTGTGCCTGTGCTGGGACCATAAATTCCTTAGGTACCACTGTAGTTTTCTCATATGAAGTCTGGCAAATGGGACCAAAATTATGCATGATGCCATGAAGCCCAAGGCCTGCAGTACCTTTCTTGCTGTTAACTTGTTCAGTTTTGTTAGTGCCAAGAAGTAAAGAGGGAGTTCTTTTTGTTTTTCTGTAGTTAGGAATGCCATTTGTCTTACTGTGTCCAATTCCGCTCCCAAGAATGTCCTTGTTTGGGATGGTATCAGCCTTGACTTTTGTAAATTGACTGTGTATCCCAGTGCTTGTAGCAAGTAAATGACCCTTTGTAAATCTGTTGTCAACTTGCTTTTGTTGTCCCCTTGTAGCAGGCAGTCGTCCAGGTATGGGTAAATTTGAATTCCTGAGTCTGCAATGGCGATTACTGATGCCAGGCATTTTGTGAATACTCTGGGCGCAGTAGATAAGCCAAAAGGCAATGCTGAGAATTGATAGTGCTCTGATCCTGCAAGAAATCTGAGGTATCTTCTGCAGATTGGTCGAATAGGGACGTGCAGGTATGCCTCCTTGAGATCTAGAGTTACCAGCCAACACTCCTTGCCCAGCATGGGAAGAAGGTGCTGTAGGGTCAGCATTTTGAATTTTGGAACAATGATGTATGTATTTAAGGTGGACAGGTCGAGAATTGGTCTCCAACTTTGTTCCTTTCTTGGAACTAGGAATAGTCTGGAGTAGAACACCTTTCCTTGCTCTGCTGTTGGTACTTTTTCCACAGCTCTCATGTTTGTTAACTCCATTATCTGTTGTAGAGCTTCTGCTTTTTGATTTGGAGGTAGATTTGGCATTCCTCTTCTGACTGGTAAAGTGTGGAAGTGGAATCGGTAACCTTGATCTATGGTTTGTAAAATCCACTTGTCTTTTGTTATGTGGTGCCAGTTCTTTGAAAATAAGGTTAACTTTCCGCCTAGAGGCGCTGCTATTTGTTCCCTGGTAGGCGGATTTAGGATTAAGTCACTGTGGCTGTGCTGTTGTAGTGGCAGTGGTTGTGTCTGAGCCTCTGTTGTTACCTTGCCACTGTCGTCCTCTGTAGGCACCACCTCTAGATTGGTTTCTGCCTCTGGAACGTCTATTCCTGCCCCTTTGAAATCTTGTGGAGTCAGGAAAGGACCAATTTTTGGCAGGCCAATTCCTGCTAAACCTTGGGGGTTGAACCTGCAGGAAATCTTTAACCGTTTGAACTAATTTTGCTTTTTCTTCCATTTTCTTTATAACCTGCTGTGCAGGTGTACCAAACAAACTTGTCTTATCCATAGGAGCATCTAGCAACTTAGCTTTAACATGATCCGGTAGAGGTTGCTCCTTTAGCCATGCATGTCTTCTTATCACTGTGCCAGTCATGGCTGATCTAAATGAAGCCTCCAGTGCATCATAGCCACATTTTAAGGAATGGTTACTAACCTGTTGTATGTTATTTACCATTTCTAATACATATTTCTTGTCAAGAGATTCATCAGTGGTTAGCTTTTTAGTTAACTGATCAAGCATAAACTCTTGGTATTGTATCATGTGAAATTGACAGTTTAAAGCTCTAGCTGAGAGAGTAGCTGAAGTGTAAACCTTTTACCCCATCTGTCTAATGACCTTGCTTCCCTTTCAGAAGGAATAGGGTTTTAGCTATGGTCGGCTACTGCCTTGGGACCCTGGGATATAGATTCGGGTCTGCAAGAGGGCCTTATAAAGGTGGTGATGAGTATCTGGCACCCTGTAAAATCTGTCTGGTTTGGCAGGGGCTGGGGCAATGAATCTGGAGCAGAGCAGACATCATTGAAAGCATCATCTACCACAGAGAGAACAGGAGGTATAGCTAAGGGCCTGTGCTGTGGAAGGCGAGAAAGGTTCTAAGTCTTTTCTGGAATCTGAAAAATCTTGTTGCTGCCATTGAAATGCTCTCGCATGGCATGTAAGGTTTCCCCAAAGGAGAATTCTTCTGGAGGAGAAGCAGCTGGAATAGATTCTTCAGCATCAGAATCTTCAAAATTGGAGAAAGGGGCCTCTGGCTGGTCAGTTATGTCTGATTCATCAGCCGAATCATCAGAGGACACTGGCTCAGGGGGCTCTGCCCTAGGTCTCTTCTCTGGGGCTGAGAGGCCCTGTCTGGGTGAGATTGAGATCCTCTAATTAATGAAATTAAATCTTCTGCCAAAGTAAGCATTTGAGAACTAGAAGAGGGCCTGGTAGAGGGGGGTTTAACAGGCACTGTTTTAGAGGTCTTGGCTGCTTTAGCCCTGGCGAAGGCCTTAATGGACATGGCTGCTGGAGCTCTAGCAGCACCACGTGCTGGGGTAGAGACATCCAAGGGAATGGTGTCTGATAAGTCATTGGCAGCCGCCGTAGTGGATAAAACTTCTGAGGTTGGTTCAAGAGTTGTAGCAGGGGCCTCAGCTGTAGAGATAGATTCAGCTGTACTTTGATCAGTTTTCTCGGTTTCGGCCGAAACCGAGACACTCATGTTTGTTTAAGCATGGTTCCGTGGCAACCCACGGACCGCGAGTGTCGGTCTTTATCTTTGCGTTTGGTGGCAGAAAGTGTTGTCGGGGGATGCGGCGACATAATGTACGCAGAATCAGAACCGAAAAACTGTCCTGCAAACTCCGACCGACGCCTAAGCGCTCGGCCGGTTGAAGGAAGCACAGGCCGAACAGGCTGCTACGTCGTGGGCTGGGCCTAAACAAGGCAGACAGTAAGAGTGGAAATCTTTATGAGGTATTTGTTTCCCACAGGTTAAACAATTATTAACTTTTTCTGACATCGGCTGAGGCAAGAAAGAGTCCCCAACGGGGTACTTAGCTTTAGAAGTCTTCAAAGTAGTATTCGGTAGAAATAATCTCTGGATCCGACCGACCGGCACTTGCGAACAGCTTCTGCTTCGGGCGCCACGCGGCAAGAAAGACTGAGGAAAATGGCGTCGGCTGATGCTTTTATACCCGAAGACCAACAGAGATGACGTCGGATGAAGTGCGACATCAGCCGAAGCCGGACCCGGACTTTGGAATCCGGCCGACTGAAGGGCTGCCTGACGACAGGACAACCCTACTGACCCAGCTGTTATGACTGCAGATGCATCCATGAAGGACATCGTGAATACCAAGCAGAACAGTTTTAACAATTTATTAAACTCTTCTGCTTGATATTCACTGCCTTCCATTTTATTATTTGTTTTTGGCACAGTTATTTCGGCTGGCATGCTCCAGTTCTGTTGGCTAGTTGCTCTCAGCTTTGATGGACCTTTTAGCAGAGTCTAGAAAAGAAGCGGTTGTTGAAAAAGGTACAATTAGTAAGGCATATAAAAAAATACAAAATAAGTATATTAATCAATCAGATGAGGTCAGGAAAGATTGGGAAGAGAGAGTGGAAAGGCAATCTACAAAGGAACAATGGAAAAACATTTGCATGGTTCCCAAGTATGCAACAAAAGTCCAGAAGGTTTAAGATTTTTGACTGAAGTGTTTGCAAACTACTTTATACCCCAAGCAGACTTCAGAGTGTTTTTCCTGTGGTAGATAGCATATCCTGGCGGTGTGGTGAGAAAGAGAGAGGTAACTGGGAACATGTTTTTCTGAGAATGTAGCGAGTTAGCAGATTCAAAAAATTTCCTACAGTGCACCCTGTCATAAATAATGAGGAAGAAAAATGGCTGTAACTAAGGATATAATTCTTTTGAGCTGCGATACAGGATCTAAATTTCCAGGACATAGGAAAGCCTTACTAAGTTTAACATGACTGGCAGCCAAAAAAAAGCAATTGCTAGACAACAGAAATCAGTATCTAAATCAGCTGTAACTGAAACACTGAATATTGTATGGGAGACAAAAGAACCGAAGGTGGGATCTTTAGAAAAGGGAAAAAGCAAATAACAGCAAAATAAATGAACTGTGACTGAAGAATACACGCAGAATAATGCTGAAAATGAGGAATGAGATTTAAGGGAAGGGAGGAATGAAACAGTTTACGTAACATTGAAGTAATTCATAATTGTTAAAAACATACGTGAAAACAATGAGAAATGTTACTATGGCTTTTTTTCTATTAATCTGTGCGTACCTATGTCATTATTTAAAAGCCGGTTCCATTTTGTTTTTAATTTTACAGTTTCAGAGACCACAATGAAATGTACAGGTTTACCCTAAGAAAAGATCTGCATTGGCAGTTTCATCTCAATCTCCTGTAGCACTAAGTTAGGCAAGATTTAGCCAGCTTGGACCTCAAACTTTCCCAGGCTACCTCAGCCCCCTCTCCTATAACACTCCACAACTAAGGACCCCTTCTTCTGATCACTGAAGCCCTCAAATCTGGAACAAGACAGAGTAAGACCACAAAATAAGCTAGATCCTACAAAGTAAGTGCCTGTCAGTTGGTTTAAGGTCCAAATCAAAAAGCTGTGCCAGATATTTCAGAACATGAACAAAAGTCGTAAGGGTCCAGCCACTTGGCCAAGAGGAAAAGCAAGTTCATATGCTTCTCTACCTATTCCTGATGCTAGGTCTATGGGCAGAAATGAGGCTCTGGATCACATTGTTTGTATACCTAGGGCCCCTGACCATTACCAAAAATAAGGAAATCTGAGGAAGTGAAGATATGGGTATATGAATGTACAGTTCCATGTGCAACAGCAGAGAAAGATCTCATGGTGGGGTGGGAGTTTTGATAGGAGGTCTTAGAAGAAATACCCTTTTATGAATGGCCTTACACAGTTGGGAAGAAAAGGTGGGACCTTCAATCACATGGAAATTTGAAATGGCAGCCAACTGGAGTTTAACCTTGGAGAAACTAGCCCCTTCCTGACGTAGAGAAACCAACAACAGGATGTCAAAAATAGCTGCTGAAAAAGGGTCTAGATTTCATTGTTTGGCCCAAATTGAGAATCTTTGCCACTTGCTAGAAAATACCTTCTTGGTAAATGTTTTTTTGACAAGTTAAGATAATATTCTTCATCGGAGAGGAAGCCTGGACTAGGAAAGGATCACTGCAATTGCAAGAACCATGCAGTTAGACCAAGAGACTGAAGGTCAGGAAAAGGAAGCTCCCAAGGAAATGAGATCTAGGGTGGGATCCAATATCCAGGGACTGTACTTCAGATGAGACCAAAGCAGGGAGAACCACATCTGACAAGGCCAAAATGGGGCAATGAGGATGAGAGGGGTCTTCAAGCAACAGGCCTTCTGCAAAATTTTGGGAATGAGAGAAGTTGGGGGGGGGTAGGCATATAGGAGCCAGAACGGCCAATCATGAACTACAGCATCCCTGGGAGACACCCCCTTAACGGAGGATCAGGGCAAAGTAATTGCTGCATTTCTGGTTGACAAGGGAGGCAAACAGCAGCCAGGAAGACCCCAATGGTCGAATATCTGATGTGCCACTGATGGATTCAGGGAACACTCTTGAGGACTCAAGATAGACCTGCTGAGTTTGTCGGCTAACACGTCGGAACTGTCAGGGATGTGAGTTGCAAGAAGATAGAGCCTGGAGGACATCGCCAATTCCCAAACTCTCATGGACTCTCTGCATAGGGAATAAGACAGTGTTCCCCCCACCTGCTGATGTACCAGATCACTGTCATACAGTCCGTTTCAATTGCTATAGTCCTGAGAGGGAGACTCTCCTGAAAGGCTTGCAATGTTAGAAGGACTGCTCTCATCTCCAGAATATTTATGTGCAATTTGGTCTCCACACGAGACCACGTGCCTTAACCAGTCCTTTCCCGAAAATGTCCCCCTCACCCCAAAAGGGAGGCATCTGTAGTCACCATGGCCTTGGGTTGCAGAAGACAAAAGGGTCTGCCTAGGATCAGATCCTGAGTTTGAAGCCACCAAGCATGATGGTTTCTGCACACCTGGGAGATCCTGATGGTCACAGACATGGGGTGAACCAGAGCAGACCACTGAACTGTCAGGGTCCACTGCAGAACCTGCATGTGACACCTGACAAGAGGCATTAGCTGCATAGCAGCCGTCAATGAAACTAGCACCTGCAAGATTAAGTGGGCTACCGGATGATCAAGTGTCAGCAACTGATGGACCTGGTCCTGGCTGATTTGAACTCTGTGGGGGGAGAGTGCACTACAGTCTCTGACACCATCTCTAGTGCACTACAGTCTCTGACACCATCTCTAGAACAACCCCAATATACTCTAGGCTCTGACACAGGAAAAAATTTGATGTGGAGAGGTTGACTGTGATGCCAAGATCGTGAAAGAGGTGGAGGGTATAGTTGGAGGCCACAGTTAATACCTCGTGGGAGTCATGGAGAGCCCATCTCCCAGGTACAAAAGACCTGGAATCCTTGCAGTCGGAGATGAGCTGCCACCACTCCTGTGCATTTGGTAAACACCCAGGGTGTTGTAGTGAGTCCAAAGGGCAGGGCTCTGAACTGGTGGTGATTGGCCCCTAACCAAAAGCCCAGGTATCTCCTGAAGCATCCAATTTTTGTATGACAGTACGCATCCTTGAAATCCACTGAGCACATCCACTTATCCTTGCTCTGAAGAGGCAGCATGGACTGTACAGTGATCATCCAGAACTTGGACTTCTTGACTGACCGGTTCAACTCGCTGAAGTCCAAAATGGGACACAGATCTCTGGTCTTTTTCAGCACCAAAAAGAAGCAAGAGTAAGTTCAGACCCTCGTTGTCCTGTTGGGACCTCTTGGCTGGCTCTTTTTAGAAAGAGGTCTTGAACCTCGAGATGGGCCTACTCCCTCTGGCAGGGTGGAGTAGAGAACTTGATTCCCAATGTGGAGAGAGTTTTCCCCTCCTGCTCACTGCAGGTCAATGTCTCTTTGATGGAGGAACCAAACAATGTAGACCCGTCAAAGTGGGTGTTAGTAAAAGATGCCTTAAAGGGTTCCGCAAACCCGCAAAGGTGAAGCCATGCATGCCGTCTAATGGCAATGTCTGTGACTGTCACTCGACAGGTGGCCTCTGCTGCATTGGAGAGCAACCTCATTGAAGCATCAGCCAGGGAAGTTAGAGTGGATAGCTTCAAAGAGGCCAATTTAAGACTTTCTGGAGGCAACTCTGAAAGGGAGGTGGTGAGTTCCGAGACCAAATCCTTTAGAAGCTGGGTAAAATGTGCCATGTAGTTGGTTGCTCTCAGTCCGGATGTAGTTGAAGTAAACAAGCACTTCCCAAAGCGGTCAATCGTCCGAGACTACTTGTTCGGGGACGTACCATGGAGCTCTGTTCAGCGAGTTCCTTCTTCATAGCTGCAGCCACAATGATGGCATCAATGGGGACACCCTTACTCCACAAAGTTTTATCCTTTGGGGGACTAAAAAACTTGCCTGCTTTTTGGGAAATGGTTCCACTGTGTTCGGCTCCTTCCACACCCTGTTGGCAATGCGTTCTATGAACTTGCTGGCGGGGGGGGGGGGGCATCCAGGTAGAAGATGGGCCTATCCCGAAGGCCTTCAGGAACATGGATTCCTCTGAAGATGGGTTGTGGGAGACCAACCGCCTCTTTGCTTTAGAATCTCAAGGATGTCATCAAAGAACACTTCTTCAGATGGAAGTCTGGGGGACCTGTCTCCCTTCTTGAAATCCGTGTCCTCACTGACAAACTCTCTAGGGAGTCCAAGTGTCCCCTCTTGCATGTCCTCTTCTGAGAGGGTGCCTTCATAGTGGGCTCTGGGGAGGACTCTGAACAGACGGGGACCCCGAGCGGGGTAATGCCTATCTGAAGCTGTACACAGGGGAGCTCCCCCCAGAAGGATGATGAGGGCTCACCGCCCAAAGTCGAGAGGCGCTAGGGAGGATCTAGAGATGAAGGAGACGTAACTGCCCTGCTGGAGAAGATCTTCTCTAACACCCGGAAGGTTGATTGACTGGATGAGGCCCCCCCCCTCTCCCACTGCTGCAGCCACCAGGGAAGGAAGGACTCCGATGCAGCACCGACATCTCCAGACGATATCAGCCCAGAACTGTCCAGCGTGGAGGCTCCCAAGAGGAGGGATCAGTCCAACAACTCCGGGCCTGACACCTCCCCCAGAGCCAGCACAGACCTCGCAGGGCCAAGGCACAGCCAGTTCCAAGGACTGCAGAACAAAACCCACCAGGGACCCTGACGGTGTTGGAAAGAGAGGGAAACCTGACACTGCCGGCCTCTCACAGGGAATGGGATGAGGAGAGTGAAGTCTCGTGGTTCCGGGGGATCCCTTGGGCAACTGAGCTGGAGATGGTAACAAGCCCGACTTGATTTAGGCCTTGAGAAAACTCATCATCATCCTATCCACATCTGGGGGGAGCAGACATCTGGAAGACCTGGAGGATCTCAAAGAATGTCCTGACCTGGCCGGAGACCCTGACAATGTCCTGCAGTATGTCCCTGCAGTCTCAGGAGGGAGACTGATTCCTATGCCTCGGATCCAAACTCCTGGACCTTGAGGGGAGCTGTCAATGACTATCGGATCCAATATAACCTTCGGATCCAAAGACCTGGACGGATCCAACAGTTTAGTCAGCACCTAAGACAGATCCGCAGACAGACTGGATCTGAAGGTGGCTTGCATCAAGATGGATCGAAGGACCTACGAGGCTCCAAGGTCTCGGATCCAACAGACTGATCGGAGGCTCTCAAAGCAGAAAAGCCCATTCCGAAGCCAAAGAGGCTGGGCTCAGATCCGGGATCTGTGATCAGACAGCCTCGGCTTTTTTCAAGGGGAATCCCTAGAGGAAGAAGAGGATGTCTTCCTTTTGGGATCTGCTGGAGGCTTACAGGGAAGCTGGACGCTTGAGGACCCCCCTTAGCAAGTCCCTTTAACAGGAGTTTATTCCTGCAATCCTTGAGAACCATGGGGTTAAATGCGACACAATGTCACATTCAAACTCCAGGTGACTCTCTCCAAGGCAATAAATACACTCCTCGTCTGAGTCGGAATGGGGTATTTTCCGACTGCATGAGGAGCATCTTTTAAAGCCCAAAGGCTTTTTAGTATACAGAATGAGAACACCAGTTGCTGTGCGTTTGAAAAGTTTTTTAATTCTAACAAACACCACCCATTTTTAAAGAACATTTAATTGTATAATTGATGCACCATCCCCTAATTTTTCAATTAGGCTTCCTTCATTGCTATATACAATCATCTATCTGGCATCATTTCCCCTTGCTTATATAAAATGTATGAACACTTTATGAATTTATTATACAAATATAATTATATAAATTAGTACATAAATATAAACAATTCATATGTTTTATAACTATTTCACTGAAACCCAATGTGAGCACTGCTACATTTTACATACAATCTTTACAAACATAACTATCTTCAAAACTTAAACTATCTTCAAAATTTTAAACTATCTTCAAAATTTATTGTTTGTTGTTTCCGAGAGATATGTGGAAAGGCTTTAAGCTTCCATATTCATCCCATTAGGAAACAAGGTTTTCAAATTGAAAATAAACCTTGATTCCATTAATAACAATTTCTCACGGAACATAGCTTCATTTCCAAAAACATTGGGCCTACCCAATACGCTAAATACAAATCCCTCTGGAACCCCCCTATGTTTTTTACAAAAATGTCTTCCTACTGGACTTTCCATTCTCTTATGTCTTATGTCACCTAGATGCTCAAGAATCCTAAGTTTCACCTTCCTTGTTGTTTGACCTATATACCAATTTGGTTTCTCACATCCACATCCTATAATATAAACTACCCCTGTGGAGTTACAGTCATAATATTCTATGGCACTGTATCTAACCTCATTAATTTTGATACCATCCAAGTTTTTAACCCAAACACAGACCTTACACTTTCCACATCTGAATGTTCCCCTTCTGCTACCTTTTCCAACTATGTTATCCCTTCTAAAATTTAACATTTCCCTAAGATTGAAATATCTCTTATAAGAAAAAGTAACCCTCGAAGGAAAAAGTTTTCCTATTTTTTCATCTTCACTAATGATAAGCCAGAATCTCCACACTGCTTCCCTTAGTTTATTGGAAAAATGTGTGAGTATCTGGTTACAAAAAACATTTTGTCACCAGACCTATCCTTACCAGTTCCATCATCATCAGTTCTAACATTCCCAAAATTACCAAAATTCCAGGACTTGCCCCTTTTCCCAGACCAACCACCAAACCCTAACACACATTCTACCTTCATCCTGGCTTCCCTAACACTTGCTTTGGAATATCCCCTCCCTATCAATTTTCTTTCAACCTTATCGAATTCACTTGGAATCAAATTTCTTTCAGAAGTATGCCTGCCTATTCGTTTAAATTCACCCAATGGTAAAGATCTTACCAAAGAATCACTGTGCATGCTAGATGCATGGAGAAAATTCTCAGCTGCAGTCTTTTTATAGTATGGTTTGTATTGTATTTTGTTATCTGAACACAAATAAATTTCTATATCCAAGTATTGGATACTTCTGCCCCCTACAATGTAAGTGAAATCTAATCCCCAGGGGTTTTTTTTCATCTCCAAAACGAAATTATCAAATTCTTCTGGAGTGCCCCTGCATAAGAATAACAAATCGTCGATAAATCTCACATATTTGACTACCTTACTTTTGTAAAATTCAGAGGGATAAATATAACAATTTTCGAAATGGGCCATAAACAAAATAGCATATGAGGGCGCAAAAGCTGCCCCCATTGAAATGCTTCCCCTCAAAATCAAAACAATTGTGTGTTAGGCAGAAGTCCAATAAACTTGTGATGAAGAATGTCCTGGGTCCATCCCCCAACATTTTTTCTACTGCTTTTAAGCCATGATGTCTATTGATGCTAGTGTATAAGGACTTGACGTCCACACTAGCCCAATAGAAATCATCACCCCATACAATATTACTAACTTTCAAGCACACACTGTTCTTAACATGTGACAAGTGACATTTCAATAAGGAATCAAGGAATATTCCTACATTTTGTAGATAGCCTCCCTTTCCTGAGACTATGGGCCCTGGGGGATTCAAAATGTCTTTATGTATTTTGGGAATGATGAAGAATCTGGCTGCCCTAGGATTTTTAATATGTAACTTCCTTACATCCACAGATGACAAAAAACCTAACCTTTCTCCTCTTTCCAATAGTTCCAATAATAATGTGTTGTATTCTTTTAATGGATTTAGAGGTAATTCTGAATAAGTACTGGTATCCATCAATAAATCCAGAGCCATGGAATTATATTTGTCCCTGGAAAGAACTACCCAGTTCCCTCCCTTATCAGCTTGAGTGAATACATACTGGTCATTAGCATCTTTTAAATCTAGCAAGGCTTTCCATTCATCCCTATTTAAATTATATCTTTTCATTTCTCCACAAAACTTTTTATGTTCTTCTTCTATGGTTTTTAATAATGTTTTCTCAAAGACATTAATAACCAAATTTCTTCTAGGTGGCATAAACTCACTTTTGTAGGGTACATTGGGAACTGTAAGCCTACCATAACCTGTACTAAAGACAAACCCCCCCCCCCCATCTTCACACACTTCCTCCTGTGCATGGATATCCACCAAATCATTTTCATGTAACGTTAAATTTAATAAAGAATCTTCGAAACATTCAACATTTTCTAAACCATCAAACATTTCCACATTATTATCATTCCCTTCCTTGTTTCTATCATGAAATGAACAATTTTGATCCCCAAAAAAATCTCTTAAGTACAACTTCCTGCAAAACTGCTTGATTTCCAAAGACAAATCCGCTAGAGAAGGAAAACACACAGGTACAAATTTAGTACCCTTAAACAAGACTTGCTTAGCACTCTCGGAAATGTGTAAATCTGAGATATTTACAATGTTATAATTCTCACCTTCGCAAATGTCCATACTGACACAAGAACCTGGTACAACATCTTGTGGTAAACCCTCTTCATTAGCTAAGTCAGCATTTTCTTCTGGCACAAAGTCCTGCACAAAGTCCTGCCGTGACTCCCCTTCACTAGCAAGAACAACCTTTCCTCGTCTGGTCTGGTTATGCCGTTATCTCCTCCTTCCCTTGGTTTGCTTCCTTTTTGCTGCGCTGATGTCTGCTCCGAATCACCTGCTGCTCCACTGGCTTTCAGACTCTCAAAGAAACACTCTTTCTGCTGGTCGATTCATCCGCCGATGATGCTGAGGTCTCTCCTGCGGTTGATCTCTCTTAAAGCTGTACTGCCAAGAAAACAGCTTAATCATGATCTCTGACATCACGGAGGTATTTTCTACAACCTCTGCTTCAATTTTTGAAACTCTATTTTTTTTTTTTTTTTTTGATTTCCACTAGGTTTTTGTTGAAAATAGCCACCGAACTCTCATCGATCAATTTATCTTGCAAAAGCAGGATGGAAGAGCGAGTTTTCTGTAACACCCTTTCATTTCTTTTAACAAGCACTCCAAGCCAACCCAGAGTGCATTTTATAGAAATGTCTTTCCATTCCAAGGATAAGTCCGACTCATCCTCGGAAAACTCATAAGCTGGCAAACGTTCAACCCTCAGACCCCTCGGTGTAAAAGGCTTCTCAGACATTTTAGAAGTGAAGCGCACAACACACACACACACACACACACACACACACACACACACACACACACACACACACACACACACACACACACACACAGACTCGAACACCCGCACCCACTACGGGGAAGGAGAGACAGAAAAACTACCTTACTGGCAGGAAGGGAGCTAAGAAAAGGACAGCCAAGGAAAAAAAAAAAAAAAGAGACCCCCTGAGGGAGAAACACTACCAAAGGCCCATGAAGAAAAGGTTGGAACCCACGGAAAAAGACTTAGAAAGGCTACAGGGAGGGGAGGAAATATAAATTAACTACATTGAAGGAAAGGAAACATTAAAACTATAATAAGGGAAAGAAACTCCAAAAAAAAGCAAATTACACTTATGTGATGTGAAGTCGTTTGAACTGTAGGATACACGTCTGAGCGTTCTGCGGCAAACAAGACCTGAGGGTCATCAGTCCACAAGGGACTGTGGGAAGGGAGGAACTTGAGCTCTGCATCTGTCCTTCAGTTGCCGACTCGGATCCGAGGTCAGATCCGAGACCCATATGTGATGACTAATGATACAGACAGCATCAGAGCAAGGAAATAATGTGAGGACATATGCATGGTTTCCAAATATGCAAGCCAAGAAGATTAAGGATTTTTCTTTGGAATTATTTACATAGGTATTTTTATACCTTAAGCAGACTCAAAAGAATTTTTCTTGGGTAGATAGCAAATGCTGGAGGTGTGATGGGGAAGAGAGAGGTAATTAGGAACATATGTTTTGGGAGTGTAATTAATTGGTGGATTAAAAAAATTCCAAACAGAGAACTCTGTCAGAAATTTTGGATGAGTAAATGGATGCAACTAAGAATTTTTTTTTTTAAGTGGAGATACAGGATCTGAATTGTCTAGATATAGTAAGGCCTTGTTAAGTTTAATTATGGCGGCTGCCAAAAAAAACGAAATTACTAGAAAATGGAATGAAAAGTCTAAACCACCTCTATTTGAAGGAATGAATACCGTAACAGAGAGAAAAGAACTGGAAGTGGGATTTTTAGAAAAGGGTAGGAGCAAATTACATAGAAAAATGGAAATTGTGAGAACAATACATTAAGGGAAGGCAGGAAATGAGCAATTTATGTAATGGGTTGATAATTGTATAAAATAATGTATGTGATATATAATATTGTAACTGTATAATGTTAACATGTTTTGTTTTCTTGTATATAAATGCATATTATATCTTAAGTAACAATTCAATAAATGTGTTAAACATAAAATACATTGTGTGTGTGTTTGTGAGAAACTGAACCAAGACAGTGACGTGAACAGTCTTCTAGCTGGTTCCTCCAGACAAACTAGAATGACAGTGAATACATTTTCAGTGAAATAAAATGGAGGAATAAAGCATCCCTCAGTCTTGGTAAGTTATGCTGTTTTTCAGAAATGTATATATTTTGATGTTGCTTCCTGACCAGGAAAAAATGGGCCGATTAGGCTCACACCTCACACAGGGAAGGAATGGACCATAGGGGCTCTCATCCCTTTTATGGATCAAATGGGTCTGGCTTTTGATCCCCCATATGAGGAAATAATGGCAGACATAATACTGGCGGAGCTGCCACTAGGCAGACAGTGTGAGAGACAAAAAAAAAATTATCTCTGTAGTTAGAATTTTAGCTCTGTGGTTTTAACGGTCATTTTTTCTGTAGAATTAGATAATTGTAATGTTGAACTGCAAAGTTTTAAGTATTAATGTCTACACTACGGAGCGTTTCTCCCCGGGCCTCCACTGAAAATGGGTTCGACTAGGCCCAGAGGACTTTCCCAGTAAACAAAAAGGCAAATAAATAAATAAAATAAATAAAACACTAACTACCACAAAATATTTCAGAGATGAAAAGGTTTTACTCTCTACAAACTACCTTATGGAAGAATGTTACAATTTTGTTTACTCTCTGTGTCACCAGTGTAGTATTACTATTACTGCTGGTTCAGAAATACTCTCAGACATTCCACAGAATTACTTAGCAGTATAGTCACAGAGACGGATTTAAGTACCTGAATGGGGATTTCCACCACAAAATAAGCCAACATGCTCATTTAAATACTACCATTCATGTGGAAAAATTAACTGTTCACTCAAACTTGTTGTAAAGAAAGATTAGAAATAAATCACTGATGCGGCTGATGAAGTAACAATGATCTCAACCTGAAAAAAGGCACTCTTCTTAAAAGTCAAACCCATCAGTACATAAACACAATTCCATTGTTTCTGTAACAAAACAAATGCAGTAACCTAACAAAACATTTAACTTTCCTTTCTTATTAAAGTTTAGTCAACATCTAGTGTTAATATAATCCAAATGCTTTGCTCAGAATTTTATGGTCATTTAACTGGTATTCATTGCGTCAGGAATCTCACCCATATGTTTTCAGTTCACAAGCAAATAACATTACTAGCATTTTTGGTATTTTAATTTAATCCGCCAAGTGACATTTTAAGCACTATTTACTGCTAATGTGAGATTCAGTCACTGTTGGAGGGACTGGAAGACTAACAGAAAGAAATGAGACTGAGTGGACCTGTCACTTCTGAGAACTGGTTCAGCAAGAATGCTGCTATACCCAAGTTACTACTGTTGCAGAAGAAACTGCAAGGGGAAATCTGACAAAAACTGTTTTCAATAGGCAAAAATGCTTTTTTCTTCCTTGAAATATTTTACTTTCTAACACAGATTTACCTTTTATTAAATACTTATTTTGTAAGTGTATTTTCTGAACATGTTTCACCGTTGCAGTTACCATTTCCTCCTAACCATCCTAATAGATCATCAGCATAATTTCATGTCACTCCAGATAAGTATAAGTAACAAAAACATCCACTGGTACCAAACAATTACTTCCATTTCCTAAGCTTCAAACAGGCTGCTAGCAAATGTTAACCGACTTGATAATGGCAAGTGTTAGATGATTTTGGGCTTATAGAAAAGTTAATAAACCTGAGTTAGAAGGGATAGTCTGAACAATAATAATGGAATTACTTTAAAGAAATAGGCATCACATACGCAAGGCCAACCGCAGCAAAATGTGCATGCAGTATCTAAATGATTTCAATTGGTTTAACTTCTCTAAGTATTAAGGGGAGTGGAATCCATTCCTAAAGGACTGGGTGTGCTCATGTATACTTGGCAAAAAAAATCTTTACGAAAACACCACAAAGCCAAATTCAAACAAAGAACCAAACTGTACTGGCTGGCGGTAAAAAAAGTGTTAAATCACCAAGTAAATCACATAAAGTGAGGAAACACAAAAAAGTCTCTTGAATAATAACTTCCTCTTGAGTTCATCGCAAAGTCCAGATTAAAGTTAAAAACTTCACTATGAATATGAAAGAATGTTTTTAGAGTTTTTAACTTTAATCTGGACTTTGCAATGAATATTAGGTTATAATGAATTTAGATATGTACTTCATATGGGGTACGTTTTAGCAATGTAATAAGGTGAATTTAAATGGTCCTGTTTCTTTAAATGTCTAGGGGATTGACTAGCTGTGGGTGTGTTTTTTTAACTGAGCAGTTATATAATGAACTCAAGAGGAAGTTCTTTTACTCTAAAGTCATCCCAAGGCACTAGATGGACAAAAGTGCTGAATGTGCCGAATAGATGTTTCTTTAATTATTTTTGCTTATTTTATTCAAGAGTCATTTTTATGTGTTTCCTCACTTTATGTGATTTACTTGGTGATTTAACAAGTAAACAGCATTGTCAAGCTGACGGACCAACATCACAGGGTGTTTGGCCCACTGGCCAGCATTCTTGTTGAGCTTTTCAGCCTTGCTCTGTTGCTGAAATCTGCATGCTGTTATGCAACGCTACTACAAGTCGCTACTTGAGCATTTCATTGTCATACTATTCCTGTAGGTGGGAAGTGCTTACATTGGCCACTCTCAGTTATGCAGTGTGCCCCTCGCCCTCGGTGTTACTGACGGTAGTTCAGCATAGACTCTCAGTGATTTAGATTTGCTGTACCAGCTGTACTGTTCCCACATAGTTTCTTTGACTGCACTAAACTGTCCTTAGCTGCTCAGAGTTAGTTTTGATTTCACTTAGCTTAGCTCTCTCTCTACATCCTACACTTGACCAAGCTATGAACTATTGTGCACTTAAACCAAACCAAATCTAAGACCTACTTTGACAAAAGGGAAAGTTAACTTGCTCGCATCCCTTTTGTTGACAGGGTTATAGCACTTGGCACTCTTAAGCAGTGTAGGACCAATCATACATTCACAGATAATGAACTTCTACTTACCACAAATAGTTCAATCTGTAAGAGGTACAAATATATATGAAGCATTGAAGCATCCTTCCCTCCTAGTATGATGGTCAGTGAGCATCACAAACCACCACCCATACTGCATCCCAGGCACAGTAAAACGTCTTACGCTGATGCTGTTAAAAATAAAATCTACTAATGAAGCCTCGTAGGATTAAGACTAGATCGCAGCAACTATTCAACATCACATCAGCACCATGCTCACACATAGTAAAGGATCATCAGGAGGTAAACTACAAACCATATAACACCTCAAATTCAATGAGTGATTCTACTGTCAGATGCACTGACTTCACACTCACAAAACTTGACAAGGATCCACTCATAGTTAGCGCTCCTTCTGATGCCAGGATCCATGATGTCACAAGGACAAAGTCCCTTTCACTAGACAAACAAGACTACAACCTAGTGGGCATCCATCTGAATGCAAATGTAAAGGACTTGAGGCCCACAGCCCTGAAGGACATGCTAGATCTTAACTTGCACATGTCCAATACAGGCAAGGCACTGGTCTTGAGTGAAATTTTTCTTTCACCTAGAATGATGCCTGCATACAAAGAAATGATGACTGGCTTCAACAACTGGTTTAGTAATTGGTACCATTCTAGAGAGGTCTAGTACATGTCGCCATGAGATGAGGTTAATAACAGTTCAACTTGCTTTGCTAAGGGGGGGCCTACACTTCTCACTTTCCGCAAACTGGCTAAAGCCCTTCCTACTCGATGTTTTTTTTTATATCTAGTCATTTCCAACCCTAAATCAGATAATTTCAAGGCATTCTTCTCAATTCAAGAAGTCTTAAATTGTTTAATCTTGAGGATCTGTTGACAATTCAACACATACATGTCTGTGTAGTTAATGACACGTGGTTTCAGTGTAAAAAACAGCACTCCCTCCAAACTTGGGTTTTGCACTTGTACGTTACGCCTGGTGGAAACTGTTTTTGTGTTTCCATATTTATTAAGGGCCACATTAACTCTAGACTTGTTCCTAGAGAGCCACAAACTGAAATCACTTAAGTCCAAGTTACCCTGAACAAGACAGACTATTAGCTTACAGCTTGTTACAGAACCACTTCCATGTCACCAGATGGCAATATAAGATTCCTAAACGTACTTCTACCAATCTGTAATTACCCCCCAAAAACACACACACACTAAATTAGGGCACCTATACCTCTAAACCTGCTTATGGCCAGAAATTCTTAGATTGAGTGAATAAAAATTCTTTGGAACAGATATGTCCTCTAGTTGGTTGTTGATATGTTCCTCACTAATATAGCCACTACATGTACACCTCTCTAGTTTCTTATTCTCTGGTTATGCCTGCCCATAAACCTGTACACTTCTCTTTTAAAACCTGTAAAACCCCTGCGGTCAATAATTCTGAATTCAAAGACTTCAAACAGACAGACTTCCTCAACTTCTATGACTGGCTATCCAAATGCACAAAACTCTGTTCTGACACAGTTGCTATTTATACAGAAAAGTTCTCTTCCCATATGAACAAGTGCCTACACCTGACTGCCCAACTAAAGCCAAACATAAGTGGAAGTTATCCTGCCTGACTCTGTGGACCAACGGGATGGGGCCTTTACTGCAAAAATGAGGGGCCATCCTTAGCAAATGAACCATTCTACACCCCTCCCCACTGCCTAACAAATTGTGTGCATCTAGAGTGGGAAGAAAATTAAAAAAAAAATTATATATATATATATATATATATATATATATATATATATATAAACCACCCCTTGATAGTTATCCAAATGATCATACCTCCCCAGTAAAGGAGAATGAGCAGGCCAATTGACTGGGAGAAGACTGATTACTGATTATCAGACAGCCAAGGTAAAAGCATATAATACATATATACACATACCTATTATCTATCTGTCTAGACGCACGAGCACACACACACACACACACACACTTCCCCTCACAGCTAGTGACAAAGGCCACAAACAGTTGGTCTGATTTTCTGATAGACAACTCTTACTACTTAGAACCAAGACTATGTACATCCAAGGAATGGAGTAGCCTTTCCCCCTTATTTTGAGGGTCAGGGAAGAAAGTAAGCAAATATATGGCTTGATTTAAGGAGGTCTCTCTCACCACCTTGGGCATAAAGGAGGAGGTGGTTATGAGATACTGTCTAGGTGGAAGATGATGAAGAGTTCCACAGACATGAGGGCCTGAAGATCAGAAACCCTTCTAGCAGAGGTGATCGCTAACAACAGGGCCCTCTTCCAAGTCAAAAATTTCAACTCAGAAGAAGCAGGTGGTACGAATGGTGGAAGGGAAAGTTTTTCGAACAAAAAACTGAGGTCGCAGGGTGGGACATGAGGCTTTCTGGGTAGCCTGATGTCAACTACCCCTCTCAGAAACTGTTTCATGAGGGAGTGAGAAAAGATGGTAGGCTGAGCAGGTATGTAGGCTGAGACATTATGCAGGAGTAAGAGAGACCTTTGTCAAAAAAGCTGGCCAAATAGGTCAGAATGACAGGCATCTTGGCTAGAAGAGGATTTTGTGCTTTTTACCTACACTAAAGGGAGAATCTTTTCCATTTGTCAGAGTACGATTTCCTTGTGCTAGGTCTTCTGGCCTCTTTTAGAATATCCTGGACCTGCTTGTTGAAGAGAGGATCCTAGGATCCCTTCAAGAAGTTAAAGTATCCTCTTTGCTAACAATTTGAGGGTCAGCAGACTGAAGTGTACACTCTTGCCCTTGTCCTGTATCAATAGGTTCATTCTTTGTGGCACCTGCCATCGTTCCGTGCTGGTTAGGCTGAGCAGCAGAGGGTACAAGTGCTGCCTGGGCCAATCTGTGGATATCAGTATCATTCTTGGCCTCTCTTCTCTTACCTTTAGCAATACCCTGGGAAGCAGTGGTATTAGAGTGCAGACAGAAAAGAAGAACACTGTCCAAGTGAAGGAGAAAGTATCTCTCTTCCAAGCGAACTTCATTTTGTCCTGGAGCAAAACTTTTCAAATAAGCATTTTCCTTGGTGACATAAAGGTCTATCAGTGACACACCTCCTTTTCTAGCTATACTGAGACTGTAGACTGGGATCTCTCAAGCTTTTGCTGAGGTGATCTGCCATTTGGTTGTGCACACCCAGCAGGTAATGTGCCATGAGAAGTAATCCTAGGGAATGTGCTGTTTCTCAAACATCCACTGCTAGGAGACAAAATGGATAAAAGTGCCCCCAACACACACACACACACACACACACACACACTTGGCTTCCATTTGTTTTGGAAGGCTATCAGGCCATTTTGGACTGCTTCAAGTTCTTTTAGATCTACGTGCATGTCTGAACTTGGGAGTTCCACTTTCCTTGAGTCTGGTGGCAGCTGAAGTAGTTTCCCCAGGCTACTTCTGATGTGTTCCCACAGTTTGTCCCTGAGGGGTGAATCTGAAGAGGAGACCTGGATTGAGAGAGCAAGCCTGAGTCCACCAAATGAATTATTTTCTGAGGCAAGGAATCGATTTTATCTTGGCTGTGAATGCTGGCACTACACATTCTTGAGGTATCACTGTAGTTTCTCACGTGCAGTCTGGCCAGGGGGAATCGTGAGAATGAAGAGGCCAAGTAATCTAATGCTCTGAGGTACTCCCTGGCTGTGAGGAAATCCCTGACCATGACTTTTTTGAAGTACAGGATCAGGAAGGAGACCTTGCCAGGGGTAAGAAATCCTTCTGTAGAGTTGAATCCAGTATGGCCCCTAGGAACGCAATCCTGGTTGAGGGGTGTGTTTGAGAGTTTTGTGCACGGATGGTAAACTCCACGAAGGTTAAAAGGTTCTGGGTGAAGAAGTCCAATTTGAGTTTTTTCAGGTTTGTTGCCTGGATAAGGTAGTCATCCAAATATTGGTAAATTTGGACCCCTTTTGTTCTGCAGAAGGCTATCAGTGGGGCTAGGCACTTTGTCAAAACCCTGGGAGCAGAAGAGAAGCCAAGGGACAGAGCACAGAATTGAAAGTAGCTGGTACCTGCTCTGAAGTACAAGATGTGTGATTCCTCTATGGGAATATGCAGGTATGCATCTTTTAGACCCAGGGTAACCATAAGCACATTTGAAGAGATTCAAGGACAGAAGTGTTTGAAGGGTTAGCAGCTTGAATTTTGGAACCTGTAGGAAATGGTCAAGTCTTAACAGGTCCATTATTCGCTACCATATGCCTTCTTTTCTGCGTACCAGAAGAGTCTGGAATAAAATCCTCTTCCAAGTGTTCTGGCACTGGTTCCACCAAGCCCGGAGTGCATAGCAACTCTGTCTGGGTCAATGCCTCTGTTTTTTGCTTTACAGGAATGTCTCAGAAGCCTGAGGGTTTCAAGGGTTGCTTGAACTTGAGTTTGCAACTCTTTGATATAATGTTTAGCACCCACTGGTTTACAGTAATGAGAGCCCAGTTTTTGTGGAACAGTGATAGTCTCTCTCCTAGCCTGGGAAAGGGCTGGTGGGGTAGGTAGAAAGTACCACAGATGAATTCTTGCGAGTAGCCAGGATGAAAGCGTTCATCTTTTAAATTTTTGTTTTACATTGGAACTTAACAGTTGAACTGTTTACTGTTTTCTACCTTCTCACCTTCCATTCAGTTCTTCCTGGTTTTACTGCTTTGTCGTTTGTTTTTTTCTTGGTATTTAACCATCTGAAACTGGCAATTCAAGGTCCTCATAACGAGGGTAGCAGATGTGTAAACCTTTTCCCAAATCTGTCTAAGGTCCTAATTTCATTATCTGTGGGCAAGGGGTTTTTGGAAGAGCTAGCTTTGGCTCCCTTGGAGCCAAGGGTCACAACCTTGGGGTCTGCCTCAGAGATCTTGAAAAGAGGTTTGTGTGAACCAGAACCCTATAAAATCTGTCAGGCTTTCTAGGAGCAGGTGGCAGGTAATCTACTTTTAAGAGGAGTCCTGAAATACATCATCCACCACCTCAAAAACAGGAGGTATGGCAAAGGGTTTGTGTTCAAGGAGGTTACGAAATTCCCTAATTCTGTTCTTTAATTGAGGGTAGTCTTGAGCTTCCCACTGCAAGTGTTCCTTCAAGGTGTGCAAGACATCCCCAAAAATAATATCCTCAGGAGGGGAGGCTGAAGCCAGACTTTCCTAGGACTCTGAATCCCCCAAAGGAGGCAATGGAAACACTTTCTTCAAAAGGTAAAGTCTTCCTGGTCAGAATCATCATCTGACTCAAAGGGGTCAGAAAAGTCTTCTAGAGGGCGGTCTCTTTCTTTTAACTGAAATGGACTCAGGGAGGCTGTTTGGATCTAACCAGAGAGACAATGTCTTCAGCCAATCTCACAAGATCCTGTTGGTAAGGCTGGGAATGAGAGCTGGTAGGCCTAGGCTGGGGCTTGGAGGGAGCCGCTTTTTTGCGAGTGGCCTTAGACTTAGGTCTGATGACATCTGATGCAGAATGGGTGCCCATCTCCTGCAGACAAAAAGTTGCTGCTGCAATATCCTAACGACAGGAAAAGCTGTCGTCAGAAGCCGGGTCACAGACCCAACCAAAGAACTGAGTCCTATGGCTTGAAAAGATGCAGAGGCACCAGAAGGCATATCTGTTTCCGAATGGGTCTCGATAGAGGCCTGCACCACCCACACCTTGGTCACAGAAGCGAGCTGCAAAAGCACCTCAATTTCTTCAGCGATAACAAGCCTTGAAAGACTGACTGATGGCTAGCAGGCACTGTCAGAGGCCCTAAGCCTGGGGGAGTTTTTCCTTATCCCTTTTTCACTTAGGGACATCCATTTCAGATCGACTGGCGAATGACATAGGATGCGTACAGTCTGATGAGTCAATAAGGTGTCTAGCTAGAATCTCAGCCCTACGCCTAATGATACTGCTATTAAATCAGGCACAAAAACTACAGTTGTGAACATTGTGTTCTGGGTCCAAGCAAGTCACACAAAAGGAGTGGAAGTCCTGGTGTGGAATCTGTTTGCCACAGCAGAAATAATTATTCATTTTCTCTGACATGAGTCAAAAGATACATAAAAGGCTCCCCAATGGGGTACTTAAGCTTTTTGCAGCCTTCTTTCCCTGGTGCAGACTGACTAGCGTAATAACTGGCACTCTGCTTCAGGCTCCTATGGCAAGAGATAAAGTACAGTTGTGTATACTTACCATAAATGTAGATGTTTCGAGTGCATTCACTGTTGCAGTCCTGGCTTGTGGGATTTCTTGTCTTGGAAGCCCTTGGCCAGCCCGACTACCAGAGAAAAATCTCCCTCCTACTACAGCTGGTGGATGCCCTGACCAACATGAGTAAGCTTGGGTATAAGGCGAGTCAGCCGACATCATGACCTCATTTTATTCTTGCCCCATAAAAGCAGGAGCTCTCCTAGATGGAAGTCAAATGTCTTTGACGGAGAATCTATGCAAGGAAAGAGGCAAGAGGACGGACCCCTTGACTAAAGAAGAAGCTAGTTCGAGTCTACCCTGTAGGCTAGGGGGAAGGAAAGCATACTGCAACAATGAACACACTCCTACATTTATGGTAAGTATACATAACTATGTTCTTTCATGTTTCCCTGTTACAGTCCTGACTTGTGGGATGATTTCCAAAGCTGAGAAGAAGGGTGGGAAGGTAGATTAAGGAGAAAAAAAGGATGCCCTGCAGGATGGCACTGGCAAATCCTGCTCTGGACCTGGAGAAGGCTGATAAGTGGTAATGTTTGGTGAAGGTATGTACTGAAGACCAGGTTAAAGCCTCCAGGATGTCCTTGGTGGGTGCCCCTTTTAGGAAGGCAGTAGAGGCAGCAGTTGCCATAGTACAGTGTGCCCTGACATCAGGTGGCTTGTTACCATGATGGCTGTAACAGAAGGAGCTACAGTGAGAGATCCATTAATAAACTGTCTGTTTGGAAATTGGTTTCCTTTCAGAACTGGTGGCAAAGGCCACCAACAGCTGGTCTGATTCTCTCAAAGTATTTATTCTGTCAAGATAGTAATGGAGCTGCCTATGCACATCCAAGGAATGAAGAACTCTCTCCATATGTCTTGTTCTTTGGGGAAGAAGGTAAACAGATGTATGGCTTGATTTACGGAGGTGTCTGTCACTACCTTGGGCATAAAGGAGGGGTTAGTCCTGAGAGAGACTATGTCTGTATGGAAGATGAGGAAAGGTTCCACTGCTATGAGTGCCTGCAGTTCAGAAACCCTTCTAGCAGAAGTGAGTATTCCATGTCAAGAATTTTAAGTCAGAGGAGACAGATGGTTCAAATGGTCAAAGAGTAAGTTTTTTTCGGAACAAAATTAAGGTCCCAGGGTGGGGTCAGAGGTTCACGGTGGCCTGATGGGGATCACCCCCTAAGAAACTGTTTCATAGGTGAAAAGACAGGGTGTTGGGCAGGGATGTGGGCTGAGATAGCAGAGGCATGAATTTTTATGTAAGGGCTAGTCAGGCCTTTGTCAAAGAAACTTGCCAGATAGAACAGAATGACTGTGATCTTGGCTAGATGGGAATTCTGAGCATGTTGCCCATACCAAAGAGAGAATCTTTTCCATTTAGGATTTCCTGGTGCTAGGCTTTCTGGCTTCTCCAAGGATGTCCTGAACCTGTCTATCCAGAATAGGATCTCTCCAAGATGTTAAGGTCTCCTCCATGCTGACAACTAGGTTGCGGTGCACAATGTTTCCCCTTGCTCTGCATCAGAAGACCTAATCTCTGTGACAGTTGTTATGGTTTTGTGCTGATTAAGCTGAACAGCAGAGGGCACCAGTGCTGCCTTGACCAGTCCAGGGCTACAAGTGTCACACTTGGCCCCTCTTCCCCTATCTTTACGAGCATCCCGAGGAACAGAAGGATTTGAGGGAAAGCATAGATGAAGAGGTCTGTCTATGGGAATAAGACGACATCAGTCTTCCAGGCTGAATTTGTTTTGTCCCTGGAGCAAAACTTTTTCAATGGAGAATTGTCTTATTGGCAAAGAGGACTATTTGAGGAATTCCCCATTTATTTGGCTATGCTGACAAAGGTTTCCTGATGCAGTTTCCACTCATGGGGATATGACAGACTTGTGTTGAGATAATCTGCTAGTTGGTTGTGCACACCTGGCAGATATTGTGCCAAACGTTACAACCCCATGGAGTGTGCTGTTTCCCAAACATCCATTATTAGGCGACAGAGGGTAGGAGTGAGTTTCTCTCTGTTTATATACCACATGACTGTGGTACTGTCTGTTTTCATCACTAGCAATCCTGGTTTCCAATTCTCTGTGAAAGCTAATAGACCTTTTTGGACTGCCATAACTTCTTTTAAGTTTATGTGTTTGTCTCTGAGCTTGTGGTCCCACTTCCTTTGGGTCTGTAAGTGGTTGAAGTGTGCTCCCCAGGCTACCTCTGAGGCATCTATGGTCAGTGTTTGCTCCTGGGAGGGGAATCTGAATGGGAGACCTGGGTTGTGGGAGCAAGTTGTGGCCCACCATACAAATTCCTCGAGACAAGGAATAAATTTGATCTTGGCTGAGAGGGGTTATGCATGCTGATACCACACATTCTTGAGGTACCACTGGAGCCTCCTCATGTGTAGCTTGAGCAGGGGAATCATACAAATGCAAAAGGCCATGTATCCCAGAGTCCGGAGGTACACTCTGGCTGTGAGGAAAGTCCCTGACCATGATTTTTTGAAAGTACAGTCAGGAAGGAGACCTTGTCCAGAGGCAAGAAAGGCTTTTGGAGTGTAGAATCCAGTAGGGCCCCTAACGACATAATTCTGGGTTTTTTTTGGGGGGGGGGGGGCAGTTTGGGATTTTTGATGATTTATGACAAACCTCAGGGAGGTTAAGTGGTTCTGACAGAACATTAAGTCTGAGTTGAATTTTGTCAAGCTTGTAACTTGGATAAGGCAATCATCCAGACGGGTAAATTTGCACCCCCTTTGTTCTGTAAAAGGCAATTAGAGGGGCTAAGCATTTTCTGAAGACCCTGGGAGGAGCAGACATTTTGTGAAGAGTCTGGGAGCAGCAGACAAGCCAAAGGGCAAAGCACAAAACTGATAGTGCCTGGTACCTGTTCTGAAGTGCAAAAAACGTATGCTTTTCCTCTATGGGAATATGCAGTTATGCTTCCTTTAGAACTAGGGAAACCACGAATACCTTTGGAGAAATCATAGGCAAGAGTTTTTGAAGAGTCAACACCTTGACGTTTGAGACCTGTAAGAATTGGTTGAGGGCAGAGAGGTCCACAAAAGGCTGCCAGGTGTCTTCCTTCCTGAGTTCTAGGAATGGTCTGGAGTAGAAACCCTTTCCTTTTTCATAGGTTCATAGGAGGTTACTAGGCGAGCAGCCCTTACAAACCTAGCCATGTTAATCCTGAGTTGCCTCAATTGTCCTTTGTTAGATGGATGTAATTCACACAGCGAGTCTATGATAAACACGGACTACCCCTGTCCACTAGGGACAAGGGTGCCATCCCTGGGGTGAATCTGCGGTCTCCCATCCATTTGTCCAGGTTGCGCCTGAATAGGGTTAGTGAGGAGTTCTACTTTACATGAACTGGAAGTTTACTGCAGAGTAGCGGCAATCTCTGGGAAATACATCCGTCTCTTCACCATGTTCTGTTAATGTCACAGGCTAGGTTAAGATCCCTAGAGCGAGTGACTCTTGTGCCATTTGACTTGCGGATGTACAGCATATCCATAAGGGTAGGGCAAAGACTGCTCTGTTGGCCAGCCACAAGCCGCCTCTCAGCAGCCTATACGATACAGAACACAGTGACAGGACTTTCAATCTATCTATGTAAGTCATGGTTTGGAGGCCCTACATTTTCTTGGTGAAAAACCTCTGTGGTCTCTCCAGATGCTGTAGGTGTCTAGTGAGGTACATGCAGAAGGGAGCATTGTACTCTATTAATGGTCTGATGAGGGTCGAGTTATAACATCCTTAGACCTGGAAGCGATGCCCTTACTTATGAGAGGTGTAATATTGAAGGCTTTCTTTACCACTGTGGAAACTTGGTGGTCGAAGTTCAGACTGTTACCTACCTGTGTTCCCAGCTCTCACACCACTAGGTTTGAACTTAGGGGAGTACTGTCAATATTGTAAACAGCAGAGAATTCCTCTTTGCCAAAGGGGATAATGAACTTTTTTGCATTTGGTTTTAGACCGTTACTTTGGTACCAGTCATTTGTCTGTGTTAGCCCCTCATGTAATATGTTAACATCATTGGAGAACTCTATGACTGCACCCAATTTGCAATCATCAGCGACTTTGGTAAGCCAAAGGCTGTCTACTTTAGCCTGGACTTCTGAGAAACAGTTTCCAAACAGTAAAGGACCCAGCACAGGTCCTTGTGGTATGCCACTGGTGAAAGGTCTACTGGTCGAGGTGGAGTCACCAACTTTGACAGTATGTGTTCTGTCGGTGAGCCAAATGGCTACCTATCTAGTGATGTAAGGGTTATCCCCAGCTAGGAGAGTTTCTCAATGATACCTGGGTGGGGGACTGCGATAAAAAAAACCTTGGCTAGGTCAAGATAGGCAGTAAGCACGGTCTTCCCTTCATCCATGGCTTTGTACACTTTCTCGAAGAAATCTATTAGATTTAATAAGCATGATCTACCCTTAAAGCCAAACTGGGCTGGGTCTAGAGTTTGAAGGTCACCCATGTCCTTGTTGATAAGGTCCATGATGATTCTTTTCATGGCCTTGCAGATAAGACTGATTAGACTTGTGGGTTTATAGTTACCAGGGTCTGTTGATGGCCCCCATTTGTGCAAGGGGATTACTGCTGCTGTTCTCCACTCTGCTGGGACAAAGCCAGTTCTAAGGCTATGGTCAAAGAGAACGCCAAGTGGGTCTGCTAGGTATTGTTTTAGATTACTTAATAAGCAACCTGGGATGTTATCTGTTCCCATTGAGGCTACGTTTCTGGCCTTCAAGAGTGCAGATATGACCTATCTCTAGAGATACAAGACAGACGACTGTTGTCAGGTATGCTTTTGGGTATGGCTGGTGGTGAAATCTGCACCAAATCTGTCAGCTAGCAGGTTGGCAATTTCCTCCAGTATACTATGAGTGGTACCATCTACTACCAAGTTTGGCACATAGCTGGGTATTCCCTTTTAGATTTCAGACATAGTTAAGGAATGCCTTATGATTATCCTTAGCTAGGGATGCTATTTTAGCTTTGTAATTTTATTTAGAGGACCACACAAGATTTCCGATTTGCTTGTTCAGGCTATGGTGGAAAATTCTTCCTCTGCTAAGTCAGTTCCCTCTTGTTCTTAGACATCACTTTCTTCCTTTTGTTATATAACCCATTTATACTTTAGGTCCACCAGGGTGGCTTGTTTTTTCAGAGGGACCCAGATTTAATCCGGTCAGGTACTGCAGAATCTCTATAGCTGCTTAAGTGCTTATACAGGGCATTTGTGTACATCTCTGCATAGGAGTCACTGTTGTCTGTGATTGCGTGGGGGGGGGGGGTATAAAACTTTTTATACCATCACTTAAGTAGGCTGTAGTTTGCCTTGGAAAAGTATTTTTTATAATTCCTTTGCTCCTGTGGTGGTGACAGGTTCAATAGTTACTTTGAATGAGACAGATTTATGGTCTGACCCTAACAGGGAGGGCATCACACAGGAGGGAGTAGTGCAGTGATCCCCCCCCCCCCAGTGTTCATGAGTCCTATGTCTAGGACATTTAAGCCCATTGCTTAAGTAGGCTGTAGTTTGCCTTGGAAAAGTATTTTTTTTTAATTCCTTTGCTCCTGTGGTGGTGACAGGTTCAATAGTTACTTTGAATGAGACTGATTTATGGTCCGACCCTAACAGGGAGGGCATCACACAGGAGGGAGTAGTGCAGTGATTCCCCCCCCCCCCCAGTGTTCATGAGCCCTATGTCTAGGACATTTAAGCCCCTTGTGGGGGTGCAGACTGTTTCAGGTTATTTGTATTGACAAAATCCAGGAACCTCTGGGCAAGCATGTTCATGCTCATGTGTGTCACCCAGTCTATGGAAGGATAGTTGAAATCTCCCATGGCTATGGTGTTGGGCTGTATGGCTTATAACTCCAGTAAGTCCAGGTAGGCGGTGTGCTTTGCTTGGTTCATAGTGGGGGACCTACAGCTAGCAATGATGTGGTAGGGTATTTTGCCTATAGTTAATTGGGCATGGAGTAGTTTGAGACAGTTATATTGTTTTGACCAGTCTCTAGGTGTACTTGGCTTTAATGAAGATTGATACAAATCCACCTTTGGTTCTTTCATACTCATTTTGAGGTCTAAATGTGTGGAAGGCAATGTAGCCCTGCACAGCAGGGGTGCTCTCCTTGGCCTTGAACCATGTCTCAGTGACTTCACAGAGGTCAGCATTGTCCACGGTGAGGACTGCTTCCAGGGAGCGCAGTTTCATGTTTAGACTCCTAACATTAAGTAGCAGAACCTTGAGTTTGTCTTGAGTGGATTTTGTTATGTCAGAAATTTTGTTGTTTTGACACTTTCTAAAAAAGGCACCAAGAGGGAGGTAAGCACCTTTTCCAGTATCCAAAAGCCTAGAAGAGACAGGTGTGGACCATCTCTGGCAAAGCAACGTGGTCTGTCGACCATATCTACACACGTTGACAGATACTGGATCCCCTTGGACTGACACCACAAGCTAAGCCAGTTGTTGAAGTCAATCATTTTTTGTTTAAATTGTGGCATCATCCTGGGATAGGGTAGAATGCTGCTTAGGGCTAGGGTCATACCAGCCTGGGACAGACAATCTGAGAGTTCAGTCATGTCTTTCTTCATATACTCCAGACAAGTACGTCTCAAGTCATTCACCCCAACTTTAACTATGACAGAGTCATAATGGTACCTGATGTTCAGTGACGAGTGCTTGTGTGATTTGACAGATTCTGGCACCTAAGAGGCAGCTGATTGTGATCTTCTTCTTGTCCAGCCTGTTGAGTGAGGACATCTGTGTGTCTCACTATGGAGTCACTTATGACCAATACATTAGGTTTTGAGATTTTGCTTTAGGGGCTTATTTGCTGAGACATGGGGGTATGTGTTATTATGTGCAGTGGTTGGTTTGCATAGCAGTGTGTGCAAGTGGTTTACGTTTGGGAGGTGTCTAATATTTTGAAAGGCTTCCAGTGAGTACCTCTTTTTGGTGTTCTAAGACTGTTTCCACCAAGCCCTGGGAATGCAGCATCTCTATTTGGGAAACAGCCTCTGCACTTTGGTTTGGGGGAATGTCTGGGAAGCCGGATGGCTTCAAAGGCTGTTTGAATTTGAGCTTGTAGCTCTCCTTGAAATAATAGTTAGTATCCACTAGTATTGAGTAATGAGGGAACAATTCCCTTTGAATAATAATGCTAACCTTCCTCCAAGTCTGGGAGGGAAGGGAAAGGGAAATGGTTTACTATGGGAATTTCGAATCAGCTTCGGTCAACTGTTTAAAATGTCGACCCGAAATTCTGAAAAGTAAACCAAAGTGGAAATTAATACAACAACCACCGTGGTTCAGCAGGAGGTGATGTCAGTCACTTCCTGCTATGCACATTAATACACCGTTGAACTCTACAGTCAACGGTACGTTAATTCTACTATTCTGCAGGGGGGCTATGCCCCCCATACTCCCTGCACATTAAATATACCAACTCCAAAAGCACACTACAGTGAGGAAATGGGCTAATTCCCTGTTCCTCACTTAACCACAACCTCCCTGCACAATGTCGAACCCAAATGATCGACTTGCACTACCCGTTTGCTGTAGTGTAGTCAATCAATTTTGGTTCGACTTTCTGCTGACTTGGAAACTGCAAGTCGACCACATGCCAGTCAACCAATGCAGTTTCCAAGTTTTGATAGTAAACCAGGGGAAATAACATGGAACAGTCATGACTGTTCCCTGCCAGGGGCCTGTGGCCTGGAACAGGGTCCCTGGCCTAGAGGTTTCTGAATGCCACTGCCTGGGTCTTTGGTGCTGCCTCTGGCTTCTTTCCCTACTTTCTCTGCATTCTTTACCTAGCCACAGACTGGGAGGAAAAGGACCAATGCTTAGAAGGACAGTTTCTACTAAAATGTGGGAGTTTCACCTGCAAGAAATCTTTAACAGTCTGCTTACATTTGGCCTTGTCTTCCATTTTTTTTTTTGAGCACAGCTTCTGCTCTGGGGCCAAGTGGAATTCCATGTCCAAAGGGGGATTCAAGAGGTTTGATATGAAGTGCTCTGGGAGGGGCGGTTCCCTCAGCCATGCGTGTCTCTTAATTACAGAGCCTGTAGCTGCAGCCATGCTGGCGGTTTCCATAGCATCATACTCCCAGTGTAGGGAATGTTTTGCTACCTGGGAGTTGGAACTGCAAAGGTCTGGTAACTCCTTAGACAGCCCCTTGTTCTCTAAAGTCATAATCTTCTGTCTCATGTGATCCAGTAAAGTCTCCTGGTATTTTGTCATCTGAAATTGGCAGTTTAATGCCCTCATATACAAGGTAGTAAAAGTGTAAACTGTTTTTGCCAAATCTGCCTACGGCCCTGCTTTCTTTATCTGTGGGCAAAGGATTTCTGGAGGAGGTAGCTCTGGCTCCTCTAGAGTCGGGGGGGGGGGGGTCACAACCTCTGGATTAGTTGCAGGATTCTTAAAGAGATGCTTATGAGAATCCAAAACCTATAAAATCTGTCAGCTTTTCCAGGGGCAGGAGTGAGGGAGTTTGGCTTCAAGGAAGAGTCCAGAAAGACATTGTCCACAACTTCCAAAACAGGAGGGATGGAGAAGGGTTCATCTTCTGGGAGGTGGAGAAATTCTCTTATCCTTTTCTTGGACTGAAGATAATTCTGCGCTTCCCACTGGAAACGTTTCCTCAAAGTGCGCAGTACTTCCTTGAAAGATAAATCCTCAGGAGGGGAAGCAAAATCCAGATTCTCCTCAGAGTCTTCATCTTCAAAGATGCCATGGAGGGGCCCACTTAAAAACAGAATCCTACTGGCCAAAACCCTCATCTTACTTAAAGAGATCAGAAAGGACTTCTGGAAGAGGATCTCTTTCTTTTTCCTAAGGAGGATTCAGAAGGGGGTTGCCTGTCTTCAAAAATGGAAATAAGGTCCTCTGCCATTCTCACAAGGTTCTGCTGATAAACCTGGAAGAGAGAGCCCGAAGGCCTTGGTTGGGGCTGAGAGAAAGCCACTTTCCTAGGAGTAGCTTTCGATTTAGGCCTGGTGACGTCTGAAGCACAGACGCCAGTCTCCCTCAGAGGAATGGTCTAAGTCAAGGTCTGGGGCCGTGCAAGAGTGGCTGTGCTGTGGTCATCAGAAGCAGAGACCTGCACAGCAGTCCCGAACCCGACTGATGAACTGAGTCTCAAGGCCTGGGCAGATGTTGAGCAACCTGACAGCATATGAAACTCTCAGTTGCAGAAGGGGGTTGCAAAATCACCTTATCTTCATCAGCGACAATAGTCCTGGGAGGACTGTCTGATGGTGAGTGCATGTCATCCGAGGCCCCACGCATGGGACATTTTTCCTTCTCCTGCTTACACTTAGGTAAAATCAGCCTTGGATTGACTGGCGGATGCCATAACATGTGGTCTACCTGATGCTTCACTGAGGCACTGAGGTGCCCAGCTAAAATCTCGGCCCTATGTCTAACAGTTCTAGAATTGAATCTGGTGCAGAAATGACAGTTAGGAATGTCGTGATCTGGGCCCAAGCAAGTTACACAAAAAGAATGGAAGTCTCGATGTGGAATCTGTTTACCACAATGGGGACAATTATTGTTTTTCTCTGACATTAGTCAAAAAATATGGAAAGGGGTCCCCAATGGGCTACTTAGCTTTCTGAAGTCTTCCCTCTGGTGTGGACTGAACGACGCATTGACCAAATCTCTACTTTTGGGCTCCAATGGCAAGAAAGAACTGAGATCATGACATCGGATGACTCCACTTACACCCGAACGTAATGACATCAATCAGGACACCCGCTAGCTGTAACAGGAGGGAGAATTTTGTCTGGTAGCCAGGCCAGCCAAGGTCTTCTATGTCAGGAAATCCCACAAGTTATTACTGCAACAGTGAAACACAAAAAATATCTTAAAGCTACTATCAGGGCTAGCATGGCAAATCAGTAACTTAAAGATCACATGCAAACACACAAAACAGAATCCAGAATATGCATTTCTTTTCTGCATTTTCGCACAGGTCACCAGTGGCTAGGGTCTTGTTCTAGGCATATCTTCACAAAGTAATGATTTCAAGTGAAAATGCGCTATTCTTTGATGCATCTGTGAAGGGTGTGATTTAATGACATCAACTTGGAGTCGTAATCTTTCTTCTTTCTGTTTTCTTAATATGGCTTGGTGATGGTCATTACAGAAACTGATGCAGCAGCAAATTTGTGCAGATGTACCAGTTACCCTATGACAGAATGCTATAATTTTTCAAAGTAGAAACCTGGTATTCCCTCCCCTATTTCAGCTGTTAACCCATGGCTTTGAATATGGCAAATGGAAATACATAAAACAATAAAAAAGCAACAGGACACACAGTTAACTAATATTTAATGAATGACTTTAGGTATTCATTAAATATTAGTCACTTCAGAATGTCTCTTCTATTTTTTTTCATGGATTATTCAGTTTTTTGTATAGTCCAGATACGTCTAACACCAAAATTACGTCTTCACACTGTTAGGTGTAAAGACATCAGAGAGGCATCCCACAACCTGTGGTTTATTTTATTTTTTTTTTAAACATGTAGAAATACTTTTTTTTTTTTTTTTTTTTGCTTTTCTGCCCTGAATTCAACTAACACTACCAAGATTGTTAAGGGACAGCACTTCAAAGGACATTTGGAGAGTTATGGTGAATGCTTGTGCAGGACCTTTAAATTAGCTTTTGAAGCCAAGGATGATGATAATTCTTTATTTAGTTACATTAGTAAACTAGAAAATAACATTCAGTGGTACTCTGAACTTATCTAAAAATGGCACTCACTTACTACACATAATAAATAATCTAGCAGACAAATTTACTGCAGACTTTGGTACTGAAACAGCAATCTTAATACCACAAATTCCCAAACCCCTTACAGCTACAAAGGAGCACTTACTGAATGAGTTCTTTAAGACCAAAAATACTGCTTCCACTAGGTATGACAATTTACCAGAGTTCCTAATAAATAGCACCAAACATGCACACGTTAAACTGTTTAATCTTAACTTAGCTACAGGATTTGTCCTCAGTGAACAGCAAATGCACAAGACTCGACACTGACCTCAAAAACTATTGCTTCAAAAACCTTAACAGGCTAGACCAACATCAGTTCAGCTTTGTCAAAAGGGTATCCTTCCTATTTCTTCTTCAAGAAGGTCACACAGACTGTGGTTGTTACATTTACAAAAGTTGTTTGGATCTCACTGTGGCATTCAACACTATACCCCATGCTGGCATCATTAAACTAAGTGCACTAAAAGTAGATTTGTAAGTGATAAGGTAAATAGCCAAAGACTGAAATAAATAATCCACAAAAATAAGGTGAAAGTTAACTAGTGGTACTGCCTGGAGCTTTTTTCCCTAATATATTCATACCCCTTGATCTCCTATAAATCCACAAGTCAAAAAGCTCCATCCATACCAGAACTACGGATGTAAATTTCTATCAGCAACGAGGGAAATTTATTACCCAATGAATACCCCAACCCTAGAACAAACTTCCATTGCAAGTTAAAGAAAGTGACAAGCTAGCATCCTTCAAATTAAACCTGAATGACTGGATAAATACCCATAAACTTAATTCAGAGATGGACTGCTTTGCTGCTCTTTAAGGAGGGGAGTATAGCATGAGAGTGCACGTTTGTGAGGCATAAATGGTCTTGTGAATCAATTGCTTTTCATTTTCTATTACCTTATTTATACTCAGTTTATTTATGTAGAAAACACACTTGGTCCTTGACTTTAGACATCATAGATGTACCAAAAGATGGCAACGGCATGAATTACTACAGCCTATGGGAGATGAGAAAAAAATACTGTAATTTTAGCTAGTCACATTTTTTCTGTGTATGCATTAACGGTCAAAATCCTTTATATCGGTACAGAAACAACTGGACATTTTGGTTTCAAGAGTGACAGAAGACAGCTTAGCTTTTGAGAAGGCAAGCAAGCAGCAGACTACTGTTAAAAATGCAGGAACCCGATTTTTTATACCCTGCCAAAAATACCACAAGAATGCCATGGGACCTTTGGGTAGATTTAGTAAACCTTGTGGACACCTATAGAAGGTGGGACTTACTAAAGATAACTTCTGGCATTCCATACTCTTCCATCCCACCAGAGAGATTGTGGAAATATTTTACATTTCTTAAATAGTTAATATGGCACTCTTTTTTTTTTTTCTACATGTTCTTCCCCTTCTGTCATGCCAATCGTCAAGCCTTCCCCAATTGGACTACATACATTTGTTTCCTAGAAGTGAGGACCTCCAGCTTTCAAATCCACTAGGGCAGGGGAATGGGCATAAGAGAAAGTGGGTTTCCTTACCTCAGAATTGGAGAAGGCATGCAAATTCTTACCCACATTTCCTGTATTCTGGGTGTTCTCCATTTTTTTTTTTTTGTCTTCCCTGCCTCAGCCATCATGACTTTTCCTCAGTCTGCTGACTTGATTGTTTCTTGGCCAACTGCAGCCATGTTAGCAGCTGAGCAAAGTGAGCTATCATCTTTGGGTTAGCATAATGTATCCTAAGAACTAAGCCAACACAGGACTAGAGAAAGGAGATTCTGCCGATAGGGATAGCTACAATTTAATAAAAACTGGCAAAGGAACCAAGGTACTGGGAACAAATAACTAGACAGGAAAAATGACAGAATAGGAAAACACCAAGAATTTATTTGGACTGCAGGTTAGAGACTGCCTTCCCTATCAAGGCTTGATATCAGAGTATAGGCAAAGAGAGAAATATGGGGCTCCTAAATGAAAAAAAACATTACTGGTAGAGTTTTTAGTAAAATCTAGAACAAAAGCTGCCACTAAAAATGAATAATTAGTACAGCATATAAAATATTGCATGATAACTATAAGAATCAATCAGAGGAGAAAAGAAAGGATTGGGAAGACAGACTGGATAAGCAATTCACAACAAGAGGATATATGTTTGTCTCCCAAATATGCAACAAAATCTAGAAGACTTGGGATTTTTGCTTGGAAATCTTTACATAGATATTTTTACACCCCAAGTAGACTCCAGAGACGTTTTCCACACGTAGACAGCAAATGTTGGAGGTGTGATAGGGAAGAAAGAGGTAACTGGGAACACATTTTCTACAAATGTGGTGAGTTAGCAGACTACGGATTCCCTGCAGGATGCACTGTCGGAGATGCTGCGTGGACAGACTGGTGTGAGAAGGGAGATGATTTTTCTGAGCTATGATACAGAATCAGAATTGCCTTGATATGGTAAGGCCATGCTGTGGCTGCCAAAAAAAGCAATTACTAGAAAATGGAAATCAAATTCAAAACCAACTACACTAGAAGTAGTGAATATAGTGATGGAGATAAAACAACCTGAATTGAAATCTTTAGTTTGCTACTACCCTTTTCTACACAGAAAAAAAAATGGGAATTGTGGGAACAATACATATAGGGGAGGAATGAGGTTTAAAAGAAGGCAGGACTTAAATGAACTATGTAATGTCTGAATGAAAATGATTGGGTAGATTACAAGTGATGTATCATGTTTGTAACTGGGAGTGTTTCAGTATGGTTTGTAATGTAAAATGCTTGCAACTAGGATTGTGTTGGTGTGGTTTGTTTTCATTTATATAAATGTATGACTGCCTATGATGTGACCGTTTAATAAAGACGTTTCTTGTTTACAAACAAAAGGGCAGGAATTGAATAATTTATGTACTGTTGCTTAGGTTATATGATATATAGCAATATATGTGAAGTATAATGTTTGTAAACATGAACTTGTTGATACAGTTTGATTACTTTTATATAAATGAAAATTTGCCTATGTCACAAGTGATAATTCATTACAGGTGTTAAGAAAGAAAGAAAGAAATGTAGATGTAATCAAGAACAAATAACTTCACTCAGAACCCCCAAAAGACAAAGGTGGCATCAGGCCTTAGATGGAGGATGATGGATGGAGCTGATGGTGGAGACGAAACTTTCAACCTAGCTCTAGCACTAAAGTGCGTACGTAATTCTCCTATCTGACATTGGGAGTTTCATCTCCATCACAAATAGTGCAGTCTCAAGTAAGACCTTTTGAGAGAGCTCAAGAAAGTATGCCTGAATAGTAGCAGCACCAAGCACCAAAGACAGAGGTAGTTCTGATAATTACATACAGTCTGTAGTGACCTGGAAAAATGTTCAAAGATGCCCCATATATCAACAAAACAAATGTTGCTCATTGAGACATTGTTAAAGAAGGCTGCAAAGTGGTCACTACTCTGGCAAAATATACATTTGGAGATTCTGGTAATGGTTTAGCATACCTCACAGAAAAAAGCTTTATGAACTGTTATCAATTTATCTTATTTTTCACATCTATTTGCTTAAGAAACCCTGTCTATAAGTTAAACAAGGACATTATTTAGCTATCCACCTCTGTAAAAACAAGGGAAATAATATTAAGCCTATGTATAATGTAATCAATACACTTTTACATTCCCCAGCAGCCCAAAATAGCAGCATTGTATTAACTTTAACTTGCTTCTGTCCAACCTTTCTAACCTTGTTACAATGTAAAGCCTGGATACCTTATAATGAAGAAAAAGTACTTTCTTGTTTTAATCTTTGATGTATACTGCAGTCACTTAGAAAAGACTTCCCCATCTCGCATTTAAAATACCCCTGACTGCACACTACACAAAATTGCTTCACAATACAGTATACACTTTACATCATACATTTTTATACAAATATTAATAACACAATTGTTTTACTTATAATTACTTATTCAGTCCTTTTGATGGTCTTTCTAAACATTAATGACAAAATGAGATGTATGCTTGACAGTTCACACACCAGTTTAATACACTCACATAAATTCCAGTCTTTTTTCTTCTAAAAAAGCCAAATTTCACATCTATTCCCTTATTCAGTGGGACTGATGCTTTACATCCTCTCATTTATTCACCAATTTACAATGTTGTCAGTCTTCCTGATCATCTGTATCATGTTCAGGTCCAAGGTACTCCTGATTTTTCTGGCCAGATTCTGTGCTTTTTTTCCTCTCACTCAAGTATTTTCCTTTCTTACAACGGAAAAGGTTTCACTGGCAAAGTCTGTCTGAGGGTTTTGTTATCCTCAGAACAATGAAAAGCAGAGTCCCTTTCTGCTTGCCACCTCACATTTTGTTGGATAAACTTTTTTATTTCCTCCGTAGCCTGTTCTGCATCTGTCTTTGACCCTCGAGGAATACAACATACTGAAGACTACTAGATACAGTGGCTTGAATTTGAAAAATAAGACAAAATTGTGATACTGAAAAAGGATGTAAGGTGTGGTGGAGGTTCCCCAGTGTTTTGGTCAAACTTCCCCTCTTAACATTCGCTGATTGCTAGGATAAATTTGCTTCACTTCTGCCTAGTGTAAAGTGAAAAATTATTCTCTACAAACACTCCACGGTCTCCAATTTGTAATACTTTCCCCTTCCTCCACAGTTTGTCAAAAGCCACTCCTTCTGCTGGTTTGATTGCATCTTTACTACTATAGGTCTTGGCTGTTTTCTCACATATTTGGATCATGCACATGATGTGTCTTCTCAATTAATAAATCCTGCTACAGAACAATAGTCCAGTTATTATGTTTACTTTCATAAAATTAATACACAGTGTATTCCTTCCTGTTTCTCTAATAAATTCTAAGCTTTCTACGGTCTCTGTGTACTTTGTCTGGCTCTATTTTTTGAATCAGCTTGTCTTGAAAAGCCTCATGCTTAGCCAGCCTTTCAACCTCTGATTTTTGCAGTTTTATTAGTTCATCTACAGAGCTAGTTAAATCATCTATTGTTCTAGCCTTTTGCTACTTTACTTCACATACTCCTTCAGTGTTTCATTTGTTTCAAACTTCTCAAAGTGCATTTGGATTTAGTTTTCCTCTAAATTACTAGATGTCATCTCTTGTACCAAAATGAATAATTGAATTGCTTTTTTTCTTGAACAAGCAGAAACATTCTTCCCAATCAGAGTTTTTTTCTTCTCATTTTTAGGTCCAGATGTCTTCTTTGCTAGCATCAAGGCAATGTAAATACTATCCAGTGAATGAATTTTACCCAAATGCCCAAAGAAATATCACTTACTGGTTTTGTTTGACAGTTTCGGTTTTCACACTGAAAGGAGCTCTAAACAAGCTGTTGATCAATGTGCATCCATCAAGAAAGTACCAGATCAAACAGAACAACTTTTGTTAATTAATTTATTTTATTTACACTTTGTTGACAGAGTTAGTACCACTTAATGCAATGGCTTCTTTCCAGGAGAGATCCAAGGGGATATTTATACAGACTTGGGGAAATTTGGCCAAAGCACCAAGAAACTTCTCCTACACCTTACATCCTCAAACTTAAGATATGGAACAACTTCTGTTTCAATAACGCACAATTTGCCGCAATTTTGTTACCATTTCGAATTCTTAGTGGAATGCATTGCTTTTCCATCTTCAAGCTTGAAAGTCCTGCTAATAAACGCACAAGATTTTAATGTTTTCCACCTCATTCTGACTCAGTCTACTGATACAGATGTCTAATCACTTTTCGCTATAAACACTGCCATGTGCATAGTGTCGATGCAACTGATCGAAAAAAAAATTTCCCCGCTTCATCTTGTTAACCCTAACCCTATACATTAATTTGCTGTGGAATCTTTGTCTGACAAAATACAATTAAAATCAGCCATTATGACTTCACCTTTCATGAAATAGGTTATAACCTCCAAGTAATTTTTTTTTTAATTTTTAGCTGCAACCCCTGGAATCCAATTAAGGGTGAACCAATGTATACAGTTTTCTGTTCCACTCAATTGTAACAATGCTTAACATACCATATTTATCAACATAGGTATCTATTACTTTCGGCATTACCGGTGAGTTCTTCCATAAAATAAGTGTGCCTCTTCTTTTAGCTTGAAGGCCAGAACCTGCTAAAGCCAAATTATTCTTTAATGAAAGTTTAGTTACATTAATTAAATGTGTTCCTGCAGAAATACTATTTGAGCTTTATGTAATTGCAGGTATTTGAACAGACTCCCCCTCTTTACTGGATTATTCAATCCATTAACATTAACAGATAAGCATTTAAAATCATACATTTACATAACAAAGAAAAGAAACACATGTGTAATTAAATCATGTTTATTTATATTTATTTATATATGTTTATTTATATACTTTATATATAAACCAATATAAAATCTTCAGCTATGGACAAAACTTTTGAAAATAAATAAAACATTACCTAATGATATAACCCTAAAATGTTCTACCATGGAATAACATATTCCTAGTTTGTTGAAAAAGACAAACAAAACTACCTTTCAAACTCTCCATTAGACTAACAACGTTAACTCATCCTTCTGATTCACATTACTGTCTCATACTTTTAGTATGTATCATCTTAAAAAAGCCCATCAGTGAGTTATTATGAATAAGAAAAGTTAAAGAGGTGTTCAAAATCTTTATTATAATTTAACCAAATATCACTACAATCATCTTTCCCTGTATTCACATTACCTCTCTGGTCTACTATAGTGAGATGCGAGTTTTTATTTTCATATTTATTAATTTATAGGTTAAATGATTTTATATTTTTTTCTGTTTTATATATTATGTGTAAAGTTGTTATAGGATCATAAGTTCATACATTAGTACCAGACTAACCGTCCTTGCGGGCCATTCTAAGCTCAGCCAATTATCCCATGCGAGAATCAAACCTTGCACTTTGTGCCTATAAGGGAACACTTTAACCATTATGCCAACCTCCCACCCTTGCAGACATATTTATATTCTTTAACTATATACATAGTTACTTGTTCTGATCGCTTTCCATTTCTGTTTGTATATTATGCCTTGCACTATTACTATAGTTCTATATTTTATATTTTAGTTATAATCATAGCATGGAGTATTATATCATAGAACATTTATGTTTGCCTTTATACATTTGATACACTTCAGTACTGCTGTTAGAATCAGTCCTATTTTTTTCTTAAATGTTATGTCTAATAACATCTGAACAAACATCTGAAAAATCTTCCCTTTTAAGATTCAAACTTTCCACAATAAATAGTTCTGAGATATTAAGTTTTGCGGTCATTAAAGAGAGACAATAACAGAGAAACACAATCCTAAAATTTTTAATAGAAGTGTCATTCTGTAGGCTAGTACATAAACTATCCTTCTAGTATACTGTAAGCATTAACCACTATTTTAATAACTGACAGGGATTAAGAATGCAATTCATTGTCTTTTGCTTATTATCAAACTTTTATTCACCGACATCTTAGCATATGACTCAAAATACTATGATTACTTACTTTTAGACAGGAAGACGTAACCTGGGTAATTCTTAGAATTTTCAGAACTCCCGCAGCACCATAAAAGTGCTCATGACTCTAGTTAAACTGTTTAAGTTGGTCCTCATGACAATGACTTGCAAATTAACAGTTTATCTGCCACATCTCACAAAGAAACATGCACGAGTGAATCCAAGCCACCTCCACATCACACACCAATCCCCCAAATCCTTCCAAACCACTAAAAAAACAACAAAAAAACACTTCAAAGTATGTTAACCACTAAAAAGCTACTGTATTTAAACAAATAACATTTAATGTTTCAGTAAGCACTACTTGTATGAGATGTTTAATGTACAACAGACTTTTTTTTTTAAGAAGACATAGCATATAAAATTGCATTAAAAGAATGACATTTATGTGTGATCTAGGTTTAACTTGTAAAAGTGTGAATGTTACTCTATTTGATAACATTCCAATAATAAATTTTATAAAATACATTAATATATATATATATATATATATATATATATATACATATATATATATATATACACATACATTTGTGTATACACATACACATACATACATACATATTACATCCATTTGTAAAACTACAATCCACTCTGCTACAGGCCCCATGAAGGCTCAGTGTCTCTCCAACCTAACACCACTCTTAAGTATTCAACTCCGGTACCACCTTTAACATTCCTATAAGAAAAGTGCAGTCCGGGTCTGAACTGTCTGCAAACAGCTACAGTTAACTTTGAGTATGTGTCTAACTGTTTGAGCCAATCTTCATTTTCCCCTGGAGAGCACTGTGCTTTGGCTGTAAGCAGCCCCCACCACCACCACCACCACACACACACACACACCTTCCACTTTCTCTTATTCCCTTCTGTTAGCAAATAGTATCCATAACTGATCAATACTGTGTGTTCGTTTATTTAAACTATACCACAGTAGCCTACTGATACAAGGTTATCCTGGTTTTCCACCTGAGAAATTAAGACAAGACTTACAGTTTCAGAGCAGTCCTTGGTCAATTGTGATTGTTCTTAACACATACTTGTCTTGCTTTGGCTCATTAGCAGCAGTACAAAGAACTGCCTGCTCACACCCTTTGTTCTCCCCTCCCCTTCCCTGTTTATTACCTTAAGACAATACCAGAGTTAATAAATATTACCTGTGGCAGGCAGCATTTGTAAAACTACAATCCACTCTGCTACAGGCCCCATGAAGGCTCAGTGTCTCTCCAGTAAGTGTTTTACAACTATAAATGCCTATTTATGTTGAATTGTATTAGACATTTTACAACTGTATATGTTTATGTTGAATTTCAAGCCTGTACTCCAATCTGCTTACTTACACTATCAGACTATTTACCCCACTCATAGGACCAAAAACTGGGGCTGGGTTAGCCCCACGCCGCTCGCCTCGGCTCGCCTCCCTCCCTGCCCCTTATCCCACCCGCCCCACTGTGCCTACATTTATAGCCACTAGGCCACACCCCTACTTCCTCTCCAACCTACACAACTTCCTCTCCAATTTCCTCCCCCACCACTTTACTGTTTAACCACTACTATTCCTCTGAAGCACATTGACCCCACCCATTGATGACATATAACATGTCTATAAATAATTATAAACTACTTCCTCTTATCTTACCACTCTTAATTCTGCCATACTTTCTTACTAGCTATGAAAATCTCACATTCAGAGGTTTCTCTTATCCAAAATGCCAAACCAAGACCCCCTACCTCCACTGACTGGAACCTGCCCACTACTACACTACCCCAAAATTATAAATTCCAACCACCTGCTTCTAAAAACCACTCCAATCAACACCAAAATCCAAATATGAACTAAAACTACTATTCAAAGTTATTAGACTACTAGCGTATCTAAGAAAAAACATAACCAAAGATGGGGACATCCATCCTAATCCAGGCCCAACCTTAACTCAAAATCCTACCAGCCCACCACTCTCCCACCGACTGGTCAACTCCCTCCTAATATGCCACTTAAACATTAGAAGCCTAAACAATAAGATACATAGCCTGCATGCTGTACTAGCCACATACCTCCCCAACATAATGTGTATATCTGAAGCATGGCTCCGGCCATCAACCAAAGACAATGAGATCCTGCCTCCTGGTTACAATATACTTAGGGCAGATAGAGTAAAGAAAAGAGGAGGTGGAATAGCAGTCTTGTATAATAGCACACTTAACATCATAACTAACCCTATACAACCACCCCAGGTCTCTAACGCTGAAATACTAGCTCTAAAAATTCTACTAAATAATCATAAGGCATTAACCTAATTGTCACCTATATTCCCCCTGGGAACAATGTAGAAACACTAGAGGTCATTCTACATTGGATAGCCAACAACTACCCTCAAGAAACCATTGTCCTGGGCGATGTTAATATTGACTGGAACCAATGCACAGCACAGTCCAACCCCATCCCTGTTAACCTACATGGATTCTCTCAGATAATATCATCTACCACACGACAGGTAACAATAACCAAAAAGAGAGTATACTAGACTGGATACTCACCAACAGTCATCCCCAGAACTATATGTCTGAACTTTCCCTAATGATCTTAGTGATCACCTACTCACATACATCATGAAAGACAAAATTAATTGTACAAGCTTACCTATTTATAGGTCTATCAGATCCAAGAAAAACTTTGACCCAACTAAATTTCAACTTGAACTCAAATCATGTAACTGGACAAAACTAAAGTTCCTTCCCTTGATGAGGCAGTGTCATCATTTAACAATTCATTCCTTACTATACTTGACTCGCATGCCCCTAAACGCCAATAAGAATTAAAACTCAACTAGCACCCTGGCTAACAACAGACACCAAAACCAAAATAACAACTAGAGACAAAGCGTGGGATAAATGGCGCACTACCAAACTACCCCTAGATCGTATCAAATTCCAACAACTTAGAAATGAGACTAAAAATCCATCATACTAGATAAGAAAAATTACTTCTACAATCTGCAACATAAACATCAGAATAACCCTCAAAAGTACTGGGCAGGTATAAATAAACTTCTCCAACCAGGCAAATCCACTACTCCGACCCCAGGAAC
>NC_056729.1:77938561-78126061 GCF_019279795.1 Protopterus annectens
AGGAGTGCCAACCGGCAAAAAAGATAAGATCTTGTTTTCCCCTCTATTTGTTTACATACCACATCACTGTGGTATTGTCTACAAACAACTTGAGAGGTCCTGGGGAGAAAAAGAGGATGAAAAAACCTGAAGAGCCAGCAGAAGGGCTCTCATCTCTGACACTGATGTGCTCCTTATGTCGAAGAGGAGGCCAGACCCCCCCCTGCACCTTTAAGAAACCAAAAGCTGCTCCCCTATCCCACGTCTGAAGCATCTCTGAACAGTTCTTGAGAGGGGAAGAGGAGGATAAAAGGGAAGCCCTGGATTTAGAGACAACTGCTGGATCCACCAGTGGAATTCCCTCTTGAGCAAGGTAGAAGAGCAACTACAAATTCTAGGGGATGAGCATGCTGAAGTCAGACTGAATTCAGGAACCACTGAAACTTCCTCATGTGAAGTTTGGCCAGGGGGAGCATAGAGATGGTAGATGCCATGAAACCCAGAACTCTCAAACTCTCTGGCTGTAATTGAAGCCAGAAGAACAGTTTGAAAGAAGGGGACTAGGTTCAAGGCCTTGGGAGGAGGCAGGAATACCAGCAAAAGCACCATCTGAATCCTGCAATCCAGAAAATCATGGTCGTGAGAAGGAGTCAGAGAAGACTTTTTGAAGTTTTTGTAAACCCCAGGCTCTGAAGAAGACAGACAGCAAAATGGAGATTTTGCCACAGGAGAGGATGCCTGAAACAGCAGTTCATCCAAGTAGGGACATATCTGGATTCCCTGAAAACTGAAAAAAGTAATTACAGGAGTGAAGCATTTGGTGTATACCCTGGGGCAGTAGAAAGGCCAAAGCAGAAAACTGAAAATATCAGGAAGCAACAGAGAAATAAAAAACTTCCTGAAAAGGGGATGGATCGGAATATGGAGATAAGCATCCTAGAGACACCATGTAAGCATGAGGAAGCAAAAGAGGGAACCAAGTCTGAAGGGACAACATTCTAAAAGTGGGCACCATCAGAAAAGTGCTTAGATGAGAGAGTACCTTCCCTTTCTGGGTACTAAGAACATCCTGGAATAAAAAACCCTCCCCCTTTGGAACACAGGCACTTCTTGAATAGTACCCTGAAACAAAAGGTCCCAAAAGTACCTCTGAGAAAAAGGAGAGTTGCTCCTGAGGGGGCCAAATAATTACCCATAAAGGGAGGATTTCCACACCAAGAAACACCTCTGGCAAATAATGGACAGAACCCAGCAATCCTAGGTACTCTGCAGCTAAACAGCAGAGAGAGAGAGAGGAAAGTGGCTGGGAAGAATAGGACAGTCAGACAGCACCTGGTTTATCTAGAAAAGAAGACTTCTGAGGACTTGAATTCTGAGTACCCTTAGCAGGAGTTGCCCGCTTGCCACCCTTTTTGCCCTCAACAGGAGGATGAGACTGCCTGCGAACAAAGGCTGGCTTTACTGGGGCAGTTTCTCTGAAATTTGGGAACAGGAGAAACAAACATGTTTTAACTCCTGTAAAGCCTTCCCCTTATCCTGAAGGGACTTAAACAAGTCAGTAGCAGCTTCACCAAACAAGTACTTATTATCAAGAGGGGCATTCATCAACTTAGCCTCTAAGTCATCAGGCAAAAGCTGAATCCAAGGCCAGGAAGACCTCCTCATCACTGACCCAAAAGCAGCAGTCCTAGAAGAGCCACCTTCTGCATCATAACTACACTTTATAAAACGACGAGTCACCTGGGAATAAGTCCCTAACAGGGAATGAACAGAAGTTTTACCAACAGAGTCTAGAAGATCAGATAAAACCTGACAAACTTGGAATAGGAGAACCAACAAGTACCTGGACATACATGTCTGATAATTAACAGCCCTAAAAGCCAAGGTGTAAACCAGCTTACCTAGCTTTTCCATGGTTCTGCTGTCTTTATCAGAGGACAGCAACTTGGACGAAGGAAACAATTGACAGGGCTTGTCAGAGGCATCAGACACCACTGAGGGGTCAGTAGCAGGAGACTTGTACATATATTTACAGTCCTCAGGCACCCTATAAAACCTATCAAGTTTCTTGAAAGCAGAGGTCTGAGACTCTGGAGCTTTAGAAGCACTGGAAAACACACCCAACAAAGCAGGCAAAACTGGAGGAATGGCAGAAGATTTAGGAGATTCCATCTGCAGAAACTCAGAGCATCTCATATGACTCTCAGAGACCTGAGCATAATCCAGTTTAAAGAACTCCATCATCCTGGAGACTGTCCTCCCAAACGAAAACTCTTCAAAGGGAGTATCAGGACTGGTAGATTCCTCTTCCCTCTGACCCACAGTCCAAAGGAGAAGGAATCTTGTAAGAGTAAGCAAGGGATTCCTCATCAGAATCCAACTCCTCCTCAGAGGTAACCTATTCCCTGGGTCTTTTAAGGAGAGTAGATGACCAACAAGGAGCTGGAACAGAAACACCCTGAGGAGGTTTCAATGCCATCAAAGCACTAAACAAACCCTGAGTGAAGGCCTGCCACTCACACTGTGATCCTTAGGGCAGGAGAAAATTGTTTATTTTTCTTTTTATTTCTTTAAAGGGACATCTGCCTTATAAAACTTAGACTGCTCTGACCCAGCACAGCATTCAATAATAGTAGGGACTTCTCTGATTAAAATCTGAGGAACACCCCCCTAGGCTGCTAGGAAAAAGATCAACTGTGGTTCCCCCTTAACGTCCAAAATGGACGTCTGCAAAGCCTCCTCAGACGTGCTTAAAGCCGGATTCCCGCCAGCCTCCAATCTGGTTGTGGCAGAGAAATCCGACAACAAAGTTGGGAAAACCTTCAGGCATTCACTCACCTCAGGAGAAACATCTGGTAGAGGCTGAACAGCGGGAGATTCCAGCATAGGCTTATTGGCCTTCTTCTTCCCTGATGGCTGGTCCTCGGGGTGGCAAGTTTCCTCCATCATATCTTTTGCGAAAAGTTTAAGTCGCTGATTCTCAAGATAAAGCGCCAAAGAAGAAAGTCTACTATGCAAAGTTTTTGGTACAAAGGCCTGACAGATAGTACAGGACATGGTTGTGCGAGGTGTCAAGACAAAACAGGAACTGTTCATGGCGGTCTACATGGGGAATCTGTCTCCAACATTGGCATTTACCCTTCTTGGATGACATGAAACCCCATAAGCAACAAAAAGACAAGTAAAAAAGGAACTCCAACAGGGCACGTACCTGCAATGGCTCAGAGAAACCAGCAATGGAACATAGGCATTCAGACCAACGATGAAGAGATGGGGTTTGGACTGGCAGCAAAGAAAATTCTGAGGATGGTATGTCTGGATGTCACCTTTATGCCCTATGATACACGAGGAGCATGTGTGTCACATATGGTGTACCATAAAGCAACCTAAGGCTTTGGTATACTGGCTGGATGTTGAAATGCCCTAGGCAGAGGATTACTAATATTAATACTGCAACAGTGAAATGAAAGGACAGCTATGTAATAACTGACAGTGGTTTAGAATGCAATTCACTGTCTTTTGGTTATTGTCTAACTTGTGTTCTTTGACATTTTAGCATATGATTCAAAATATTATGATTATTTAGTTTTAGAAAGGAAGAAGTAACCTGGACAGTTATTAGAATTGTGGAACTCCCACAGCAGCACAAAAGTGCTCATGACTCTAAGTTGTTTCAAGCTGGTTTTCATGATAAGGGCTTGAAAATGAACAGTCCATCAGTTACAATTCACATAAAAATCCTTGCATGTGAATGCACACCACCTCCACACCACACGTCAATCCCTTAAACCCTTCCAAACCACCATAAACCATCTCAAAGTACCCCAACCACTGAAAAGCCAATCCACCGAAAGAAATAACTTTTAACGATTCAGCAAGTACTATTTGTATGGCATGCTTAATATAAAGCAGACTGTCATTTTTTAAAGGAGACAAAACTAATTCTTTTAATGCAAGTTTGTATGCTGTGCGTCATCCATGTTTAACTTGTAAAAGTGTGAATGTTATTCTAAATTATCTGATATCATTCCAAACAGTAACTTTTATATATGTAAAAAGCTATATTTTTATACTTTGTTTACAACATGGCGTATATTTCCTAAGTGCTATTGCATGTCAAGCATACCATCAGTAGCACACTACTGGAGCATTTTAAAAGAAACAGAATGTAACGTAACATGCTTCTTTAGTGTCATTTGTTGCAACTTGTATTATGCCAAGATATCAGAAAGTGTGCCGCCTAACACAAGCTTATCATAATAATGATTAACTTTAAATAAAATGAATAGTTTAACCTTTTAAACACTTATTTTCATTTAGTGTTTAAATTTCATAGATAGGTAGACTAACATTTTACAAAGGGAACTAGTAACCATTTGAAGTAGGGAAAGAAAGAAAGAAATGATTTCCCTTGTAAAATGTAATATTCAGCACCTGTTCATAAGTATCCAAGCACTTCTTTAAACTGATAAAAATTCATAACCATGAAATACATTGATTTTCATTTGTCCTTCACTTTTCCTGTTTTAGCCTTTTATTAAGCAACCATATTTTGTTTTGTTGCATTTCTCTTCAAAGAAGTTGATAGGTTCCAGAGTCCATTGCATCTTCCCAGGTGTTAAAAATCTTCTTTCCCTCTGGAAGGTGAATACTAATTTTTGCAAAAAACAAGATTTGTGCTTTAATATTGTTTTTCTTTAAGCCTTTAATAAGTGACACACGTACTTTTCTCTTTGAAATCACTAATGTTGAACAGTCATTGTCAAATCCTATAGTACTTTCTTTAATATTAACGGGATAAGCTTAACTGGAGAGCTGCTATCAATAACTCAGAGTACTTTCAACCTAGTATAGAACTGGCTTGTCGCTCGCTGTCTTATACTAAATCCTAATAAAAGAAACTCCTACTTTTCAACCCTACACATAGATCCCCGGTGTTATCTCTCTCCATTAAGGCCAATAAAGTTTGTACCTACCATAAATGTAGATGTTACAGTGTTCACACTGCTGCAGTCATCACACTTGGGTTGTCCTGCAGTCAGGCGGTCCAGCAGTCGGCCAGAGTTCCAAAGTCTTGGTCCGGCGTTGGTTGTTGTCGCTTCTTCCCTGACGTCAGTGCACCAGGGGTATATAAGATGCATCCGACGCCATTTTCTTCAGTTTTTCTTGCCCCAGATGTCAGGTGCCCCCAAGTGGGTAGGCAATACATATTGCTAATCAAAAATATACATATAAAATAAAAACAATACCTTCAGTTACCAGCAAATACACCCCAAAGGTTGTATAGGATAGAAGGGTATAGATAAGTCCAGCTAGTTCAGAGGGGATGGAGGGAGGGTAACCTGGACTGCAGCAGTGTGAACACTCGAACATCTACATTTATGGTAGGTACAAAACTGTACTATGTTCATCGTGTTACACTGCTGCAGTCATTACACTTGGGTAGAATCCCAAAGCTAAGTTTGGGTGGCTGGTCTATAAAAAGAGTTAGGATTGGCTAAGAGGCCCTGCAGAACTGTAGTGGCAATTCCTGCTCTGGATTTAGAGTAAAGAGGCAGGTGGTAATGCTTGGTGAAGGTGTGCACTGAACTCCAAGTTGCTGCCTCCAAAATTTCATTGGTAGGTACTCATCTGAGAAAGGCTGCTGAAGTGGCTGTTGCTCTGGTGGAATGAGGCCTAATGGTGTTAGGGACTGATTTTCCATGCTGTGTGTAGCAGTACCGTATACAGTGTCCTATCCATTTGGATATAGTCTGCTTTGAGATAGCCGTGCCTTGTGATCCTGCAGCATATGCTACAAACACAGTTGATCAGTTTTCCAGAAAGCTTTTGTTTTGTCCAAGTAGAAGCGTAGCTGCCCGTGTATGTCCAAAGAATGCAGAAGTTTCTCCCCTTTATTTTGGGGGTTTGGATAAAAAGTAGGCAAACGGATGGTTTGGTTAAGAACCACACTAGATACCACCTTTGGCATGAAGGTAGGGTTTGTCCTTAAAGATACCCTATCCTGATGAAAAATTATAAAAGGTTCCACTGCCATTAATGCCTGTAGCTCTGAGACTCTTCGTGCTGAAGTTACTGCCAGGAACAGAGCTGTTTTCCATGATAAAAATTTTAGATTGGCTGTATTGGCTGGCTCAAAAGGTGGTAGGGTCAGTTTTTCCAAAACGAAATTGAGGTCCCAAGTTGGTGTTGGTGCTCTCCGGGGCGGTCTTATGTTTTTAGCCCCTCTGAGGTACTGCTTTAGCAAGGGATGAGAGAATAAAGGAGGATCCGTGTTGTAATGTGCAGAAGTGGCAGATGCGTGAATCTTAACTGATGAAAAGGATAGGCCTCTGTCCAGCATCTTAACTGATGAAAAGGATAGGCCTCTGTCCAGCATCTCAGTTAAGTATTGTAAAATCTGAGGAATGTTTGGAACAAGAGGGTCAAGGCTGTGAGCCTGGTTCCAGGCGCAGAATCTCTTCCATTTTCCTGAGTAAGCTTTCCTGGTGCTAGGGCCTCCTGGCCTCCAAAATGACTTCCATAACAGCTTTAGAGAGAGGTGTTGCCTGTTTGACTGAAGTATCTGCCATGCAGCCAGGTTTAGGGTTTTGAGCTGACCGTGCAGGATCTGATTGTTTTGTCGAGTCAGAAGGTGTGGAATTTGGGACAAAATCCATGGTGGGCCCTGAGCCAAGTTCCTTAAGATAGGGTACCAGTGCTGGCGTGGCCAATCTGGAGCAATCAGGATCATCTGTGGTTTTTCTTGTCTGGCTTTTAGGAGTACCTTTGAAAGGAGAGGCAGTGGTGGGAAGGCATAGACTTTTAGGTTTTTCCAGCTGAACAGAAGAGCATCCACTTTCCATGCTTGTTTGTGATAAATCCTTGTGCAGAATTTTTGTAGTTGGCAATTCAGAGGGGAGGCAAAAAGATCTATGTCTGGGCATCCCCATTTTTGTGTTATGCTGAAGATTTGTGGGTTCAATTTCCATTCGTGAGGGTCCATGATATTTCTGCTTAAGTCGTCTGCCAGAGTATTTTTCTTTCCTGGCAGGAATTGTGCTTGCAGGTGAACATGGTACGTCAGAGCTGTGTTCCACAAGGTCATGGCTTGCCTGCATAGGGGATAAGAGTGACTGCCCCCTTGTTTGTTTATGTACCACATTACTGTGGTGTTGTCTGTCATTAGTAATAGTTGTCCTGGGTGTAGAAGGTCCTTGAAAGCTGTTAGGGCATTTTGAACAGCCAACATCTCTTTTTGATTGATGTGAAGATGCATCTGGTCTGTGGTCCACTTCCCTGAATGCATGTTCCTGCCATGTGTGCTCCCCAGGCGTCATCCGAAGCATCTGTTAGAGTTTGCCTGGCTGTGGGTTGGGTAAAAGGCTGACCCTTGTTTAGGTGACATGCCTGTGCCCACCATCGAAACTCCTGTTGTAGGCAGGGAATTATTGGAATTACTGCTTCTAGACTGTGAGAGTGTTGAGTCCAAACACTTTTTAGGTACCATTATAATTTCCTCATATGCAGTCTGGCATATGGTATTAGTAGTATGCAGGATGCCATGAATCCCAGGGCCTGCAGAATTTTTCTTGCAGGGAGATGGGACGTTTTTGCCAGTAGTTGAAAATATTGAGTTAGTTGCACTTGTTTGTCTGGCATGAGATAAGCCATCTGGGCCGCTGTATGTAAGCTGACACCCAGGAATGTAATCTGTTGTGAGGGCACTAGTTTTGACTTCTTTTCGTTTTCTGTGTACCTAGAAAAATTAGCAACCTTTTCACAAACGTCAGATGCTGTAGAAGAATGTCCTTTGTCTCTGCTTGAATGAGGCAGTCATCCAAGTATGGATATATTTGAATCCCTTTTTGTCTGCAAAATGCAATTACTGGTGCCAGGCACTTTGTGAAGACCCTGGGCGCAGGAGATAAGCCAAAGGGCAGTGCAGAGAATTGGTAGTGCATTGTACCAGCTTTGCATCGGAGGTATCTTCTGCAATTTTGTCCGATAGGGACATGCAGGTATGCCTCTTTGAGGTCCAGAGTAACAAGCCAAGCCTTCTAGCCCAGCATGGGTAGAAGCTGCTGTAATGTCAACATTTTGAATTTCGGAATATCTAGGTAAGTATTCAGAATTGAAAGGTCTAGTATAGGCCTCCAGGATTTGTCCTTTCTAGGGACCAGGAAGAGTCTAGAGTAAAATCCTTGTCCTTGTTCCTGTTGTGGTACTTTTTGTATAGCTGTCATGTCCATGAGGGCTGAAATTTGTTTTTGTGCCTCTGCCCATTGATTTTGTGGCAGGTCTGGCATTCCTTTTAACTTTGGTAAAGTATGGAAGTGGAATCTGTAACCTTGAGACACAATATTCAGGACCCATTTTGCCAGTTTTGAGAAAAAAGTGCTAGTTTTCCCCCTAAAGGGGCTTCCAGAAGGGACGTGCTTGGCGTACGCAAGGGAAAGTCATTGTGACCGTTTCCTGTAAGGTTGAGACTTGTCCTCACCTCCTTTTGGGGTTGATGTGCCCCACTGTCGTTGTCCGTTTGAGCCTTGAGGTTGAGATCTGCCTCTTGGGCATCTGTATCTGCCTCTCTGTGGCCTGTCTGACACTGGAAAGGACCAATTTTTTGTTGGCCAATTTCTGCTAAACCGAGGTGGTTGTACCTGTAAGAAATCCTTGACTGTTTGCGTAGATTTAGCTTTATCCTCCATTTTCTTTAACACCTCTTCTGTCTTAACACCAAACAAGGTATCATGTTGTAAAGGAGCATCCAATAACTTTGCCTTAACATGTTCAGGTAAACTCTGTTCTTTTAACCAAGCATGTCTTCGAATAACAGAAGCTGTAACTGCGGCTCTACAAGAGGCCTCTAAAGAATCAAAAACACATTGCAGAGTATGTTTTCCCACCTGTTCAACTGCATGCAATAAATCCTGCATTTCTTTACGATCAAGAGCTTCTGAGCTATCAAGCATTTTCTGTTTTAACTGAGCCATTAAATATTGTTGGTACTTAAGCATTTGAAACTGGCAATTTAAAGCTCTTACTGCTAAAGTTGCAGACGTGTATACTTTCTTCCCCCATCTATCCAAAGCTCTGGAATCTCTGTCAGAGGGTACTGGATTTTTTGCAATGGAAGCCTTAACCCCTTTGGGACCCTGGGAAATAATTTCTGGAACAGCAGAAGGGTTTTTGTAAAGAAACTTGTGAGAGTCAGAGACTCTATAATACCTATCTGGCTTGGCTGGAGCAGGGGGCAAAGAGTCAGGAGATAAGCTGGATTCAGAGAACACATCATCCACAATGTCTAGTGCAGACGGAATAGCCAGGGGCCTGTGCTGAGGAAATCCCTGAGCCTTTTCTTGGATTCTGAGTATTCCTGACTTTCCCAATGGAAATATTCCTTCATGGTACGTAAAGTTTCCCCAAAAGAGTAATCCTCAGGAGGAGAGGCTGAAGGGATAGATTCAACAAGAAAAAACACGATAAAGGAAGCAGCCAAACTGGATTTAATTTTTTCTTTACTGAGTTCTGGTACCTCGGCCTTCGCCTTCACATGGAATAACATCACTTCACTTTAACCAGTATAAATACACACCCCAATTATTCACACAAATTAAACAATTAATCAATAATGTGATATATAATACATTTTCAACTCAATTTTAAGAAATAGAAAGTTATTGTTGGAATGACAGGGAAAGCAAACTTGCTTCCTCTGATCCATGGCTTCAACATCCTAATGAGGTATTTGTTAATTTTGAAGAGCTGGAGAAATTGATGATTAAAGAAGCGACTGTTTTTTATGATATTAGATTGTTAGAAAAATATATTGAATCTAATATCACTCCCAGGGGTCTCAGGGTGGATCGTTTACCAGCCTATGAATTTTCTGATGAGGACTCTGATTTTTTTGAGGAATGGAAGGATGTTTCCTTAAAATGTACCTTGGGCCGGCTGAAAATATTAATCAAGCGCAATGAGAGAGCGCTTAGTAAAATACGTTCTGAAATCATGGAAATGCAGGGGGAACTTTTTTCTAAACATTCTGATTCAGAATGTGAACAAAACATCCTTGATATTAAAACCAAGGTATCTAAAATTGAACAGCAGGTCATCCTGCGTAAAAAGAAAAAGTTTGCCAGAGATAAAAATGATTATAGTACTGGTAAAATCTTCTCGTGGCAATACAACTTCAAGAGGGGGCGGGGAAGAGCCCCTTTGAACAGCAGTAGAATTAGACCGCGAGACTCTAGGGACACTTCCGCTTCCTCTGTGGAAGCAAGTTCTTCAAGCAAAAAAAGCGTTTTGTTTGAAAACTTAAGAACCGAGGGAACTTCAAATGGAACTGTAAATTCAGGTGACTCTTCAAACGAAGGATCCAACCAACGCAAAGGTCGTAACCGGCGTTTTCAACCGAGGGGGAACAAGAGACATTAATGGACTATCTTTAGTAAGGTCTGTGACTGCAAAAATAATTTCTCCTATTGTAGATTGTGATAATGCGCGCAATACAGTTTGTACCTATGGCAGTTTAAATATCATTAATTTATCGGATTGTTTGCTTACCGAACATATGAAAAATGTTTTATATAGGGGTACTAAGTTTATACCCACATACATTCCATCACTGGCAGAGATTTTATTGGAAGTTAAAACCTTTTGTAGAAAATTGTATTTGAAAGTTTTTTTTCATAAACAAAATGCGCTTAATATTAGTGCAAGTGATAACGTATGTGATGATGTATGTGATGATTCTATTTTAGAGAGTTCGCTTATGGACATTTCCATTTATGAGAATGAATTCATTGATATTCATGAAACAGTTGACAATATTAGTGGCAAGGACTTTGAATTCAACACAGGATATTGTAAATTTAATATTCCAAATGTTCCATATGTTAGCGAATTTATGCCTGCTAAAAACAACTCCTGTATAAACTTTTTTGAGAAAGCATTGAATAGGCAGATTACTGAAGAATATTTTTTGTTTAAAAAACAAATGAATAGTTTCAATTTATGTAGGGAAGAATGGCAAGCTTTGTGTGATCTAAGAAAGATGAGTGACAAATATATTTTTTTGGAATCAGATAAGGGAGGTAATTGGGTTGTTTTTGGCAAGGAGAGATATAATTCCATAGCCCTCAATTTGTTATCAGATAGTAGGGTGTATGCTCCTTTACCTACCAATCCCATTATAGAATTCAATGATGCCTTACTTGAGCTATTGGAAAGGGGTGAGAGGTTAGGTTTTTTCTCTCAGGGTGATGTTAGGAAGTTATTCATTAAAAATCCGAATGATGCTAGGTTTTTTATTTTACCGAAGATACATAAGGATTTTATGAATCCACCCGGACGTCCAATAGTTTCAGGTAGGGGGGCATTTTTACAAAATGTCGGTATTTTTTTGGATTCTGTGCTCAAACAATATTTAAACAGAGTTCCTTCACATGTCAAAAATACAAAAGAGGTCTGTGACAGTTTTAGGGGAATGCTTTGGCAGGACAACTATTATTGGGCTTGTGTGGATGTAGTTTCATTTTATTCATCCATTTCTATACAATGGGGCTTGGAGGCTATTTATACTTACCTAGGAGAAGGACCCAGAACTCATTTCATTATTTCACTGTTGGAATTTTGCCTTACCCATAATGTTTTTGAATTTAACAAGAAATATTTTCTGCAGAAAGAGGGGACAGCCATGGGTGCTAGCTTTGCACCGTCCTATGCTATTATTTTCATGGGGCACTTTGAAAACTTATTTTTATATACCAAAAAGTTCTTTCAGAATAATGTATTGATCTATAAGAGATTTACAGATGACCTCATATTTTTGTGTAGAGGTAACCCCAAAGAATTTGATGAATTTATTTCAAGTTTAAAATTAAACTCATGTGGTCTAGATTTTACCTACGAGGTGAATGTTAACAGTATTAATTTTTGGATGTACAGTTTTATGTTGGTTTGAAAGGCACAATAGAACATAAGCCCTTTCATAAAAGTACAGCAGTAAATAACTTTTTACATGCTACCAGCATGCATAGAATTCATTTAATTAATTCTTTGCCTTTAGGGGAATTCAAACGAATTGCTGGAAATACATCAGAGAGTGTTAACATTCAAAGAGAATTTGATGTCATCTGTCAAAAATTAATTGACAGAGGTTATTCTAGGGACAATATTTATTTTCAAAGGTCTAGTATTGAGGGGACACTAAATTTGAATAATCAAGGGGATGTTGGTAGGAATAAAAAGAGGACTATGAATAAACCATCATACTACAAGAGAAATAATTTTATGGAAATGGATAAAATATTCTTTGTGGATAAATTTTCTTCTTTTTCTTCTATTTTGAAGAGAATTGTGTTAAATATGTGGCCAATCATCACTAGTGATGATTTTTTGAAAAACATAATTCCCAAAAACATCATTTTTTCTTATACTAGGTGTAAAGATTTAAAGGAATTGATTAGAAGTAAGGGCAAAAAAGAAAAAGCATTGGATGCAGGTTCTTTTGCTTGTAGAAAATGCAAGGTTTGTGATAAAATCACCAATTTAGATGGCCAAAAAATGAATGGAATTTTATATCAAGCACTAGATCACTTTGATTGTAATTCATCTGGGGTCGTATACATTATTGGATGTAGCTGTGAAGAGAGAAAATGGTATATAGGACAAACAAAACGCAGGGTAAAATTAAGAATTTTGGAACATTTAGGAGACATTAGAAATAGCAGACTGGTTGCTAGTCACTTTCATCAATTTCACAATGGGGATTGTACTGGTTTTGAGTTTAGTGTTTTGGCAAAACCATTGGGACTAGGAGAAAATAATAAGAATTTTCAGAGTAAGTTACTAAATTTGGAATCTAAATTTATTATCAATTATAGAACCTGGTTTCCCAATGGAATGAATTTAGATGCATAATTACTATTATGAAGTATTATAGAAATATTTTGTATTGTATTTAAGGTTTTTGTATTAACTAACTTTGTATTTCTTAAAATTGAGTTGAAAATGTATTATATATCACATTATTGATTAATTGTTTAATTTGTGTGAATAATTGGGGTGTGTATTTATACTGGTTAAAGTGAAGTGATGTTATTCCATGTGAAGGCGAAGGCCGAGGTACCAGAACTCAGTAAAGAAAAATTTAAATCCAGTTTGGCTGCTTCCTTTATCGTGTTTTTTCTTGTTGAAACTTCTATTTGGATACTTTGTGGTCCAGAAGTGTGTTTTTTTTGTCTATGAAGGGATAGATTCCTCAGCATCAGAGTCCTTATAGGGGGTAAAGAGTATCCCTGGTCTGAAGAGGAATCAGAGGAAATGGAAACCTGATCAGAGGAGACAGTCTGTATCCTGCCTAGGCCTTTAATCAGGAGGGGGATGGGAACCCCTGATTAGAGTAATGAGGTCTTCGGCCATTTTAAGCATCTGTTTCTTAGGCATGGATGTCTGTCCAGGAGAATGCTGTACTTGTTTCTTCGTCTTTAATGGTACCTTTGTCTTGGCCGTTGATTTAATGGTAAGTTGTGAAGGTCTGAAAACACTCTCAGAAGCCGGTGCCTGCTCAGCGGCTCTGGACCCATCTGAGGGATTAGTTTCCATAGGCCCAATACATTGAGTTTCCAGAGGCCTAGTTGTCTCCACGTGGGAGTCTGAGGTGGCCTGTGGCTCTGAGGTAGCGGGTGTCAGGGGCTGCGAAAGCGCCTCAATGAGAACCGGCGACTGTCCTAGAAGAGGTTTCGTCGTCGGTTTTGGACCTCGGATGCCGGTCTTTATCCTTGTCTTTGCGTTTTTTCAGAATTGCGGTCATCAGTTGATCCGACGGCATAGTATAATTGAACCTTTGGCCAAAGTAGTGCAAAGCAAAATCAAAACATCTTTTTATAGTGCGTTTGTTAAATCTAGCACAAAACCGACAACTAGTGACGTCGTGTTCAGGGCCTAAGCATGGAATACAGTAAGAGTGGAAGTCCTTATGAGGTATTTGCTTCCCACAAGAAATACAATTATTAACTTTTTCTGACATCGGTCTGAGGCAAGAAAAAAGTTTCCCCAAGGGGGTACTTAGCTTTATTGAAGACTTCGGATCTGAAATTCTACTTCGAAAATCTCAGGAGTCGGCCGACCGGCACTTGCGAACTGCTTCTGCTTCGGGCACCACGCGACAAGAAAGACTGAAGAAAATGGTGTTGGATGCATCTTATATACCCCTGGCGCACTGACGTCAGGGAAGAAGTGACAGCAACCGACGCCGGACAAAGACTTTGGAACTCTGGCCGACTGCGGGACCGCCTGACGGCAGGATAACCCAAGTGTGATGACTGCAGCAGTGTAACACGATGAACATCGGTACCATAATCATTCCAGATGCCCATATGAAACTACCAGGAGTCATTATAGACAACAATCTTAAGTTTGATGTGCACGTCAACAAAACAATCAAAACCATTAAAAGAAAACTGGGCTCACTATATAGGATAAAACCATTCCTTACCCCATATGCTAGGACTTCCATTGCCCGCTTCCACCTACTCTCTACACTCTACTATGCTTTCCCTTTACTGGCCAACCTAAACAAAACTGACCTTAACAAACTCTCAAGCTGCTATAACAACATAGCAAGATTTGCAACTGGACTACCCTATAGAACACATCATTGTAAAAATCTAAACTATCTCGGATGGCTACAGCTTCCCAGGCAGAGTCAGTATAATCAACTCATTGTGGCTCACAAACACTTAACCAACCAGATAATACATCTGTCCTGAAAGAAATCATTTATCCCCACTCCAACTCCAGATCTCTCTGGTCATCCAACAGACTATCAGTGCAAACCATTAAATCCAACAACTCAGCTGGTGACACCCTGTTCGCCAACTCTGCTGGCAAAATATGAAATTCCCTTCCTGCTAACATTACCATACACGCCACCCTATCTCAATTTAAGAAAGCTCTCAAGGAGCACTTCAGGTCTCAATAGTTATGTCCCTGCTCCAAGCCTGACTAAATCTTCATGCATACTGGTTTACTAGTTCTATGTCTGTTAGTGGTACTCAAATACCTTTGTTAAGCTAGTTTAGAAGACGTTTAGAATGTATTAATCTAACTGGACTATAAAACGTGTTACATTTGTAAAAATTCAACTAGACTGTAAAATGTGTTCTACACGTATAATGTTATGAAGACTCATGATCTATATGTACATTATAATTATTGTATATGAAACCACCTGTGGAGCTTTTCTCCCCGGGCCTTCGCTGAAAATGAACATGTACCCTAGTCAACAAATGTAAAATAAATGATTAGTCCATGCAGCTTTCAAGACCAAATCCTTATCTTGATTAGACAAAAATCTTACTATCACTAATCTTGGTCAAGGTGTTAAAAAAAAAGATCAATTAGAAAGTGATCCATGTGCCCTTTTGATGCCAACGGAAAAAGCTTCAGACAGGTCAAAGTTTTAGGCAGGCAGGTATTAAGGAAATGATTCATACTGTCTCAGTCTTCTCTTTCAGGAATCCTGTAAATCCTGATGTTGTCCCTTCTAGAGCTGTTCTCAAAGTGTTCTATTTATTCCTGGAATAAGTTGTTTTATTTCAGAAGAAATTCAGTTTTATTCTCATTTTCAAGTAATCTTTCATAAAAATCAGACATCGCCTCTTGTATACTCAAGATCTGTGATGACTGTTGAAGAGATTCACTCAGCACTTCAACTTTTTTTCATTCTTTTTTAAAGCTGACCATTTTGCTTTCTAATTTGTCTGTCTTTACAGACAACTCACTGATGTTACTTAGTATATATGTCTTTTTTCTTAGTATTGTCCTGTACACTGGGTTTTGAGTGGCTCATTCTGAGACAATTCTTTCTAGTTTTCTTGACATGAAAAAGCAATTAAGAGTTTCAGACTTGTTACTGTTCTGTAGTAAATCTTTCAGCAGATGTTCCGACTATAAACTATAAATCTTATCAAATTTTGAAACGTTCTATTTTAGTTTTTTTAGTAACAGTGCTGATGTTATGTGATCCGATCTCGCCTACATTCTGAAAGATGGGTTCGGAGCCGATACCCCGGCTCCGACTCGGCACGCTTATGCTATAGAGCGAGGCCTCTTATTGGCTGAGCTTTCTTTATCCCAGGATGCACCACCACTAATCCCCCAGATCTCGTTTGCCGCTTACAGAGCTTGGACGTGGTCTCAACATTGGCTGGGCTAAGTACTATATTAATAGTATCTTTTCCTGTCAGAAATTTTCTTTTTTTCAACCCAAAAGCTGTTTTAACGGCTATTATTTGTGTATGAGTGTGTTTCTTGGTGATTTATTGATTTTTACTTTAAATTTCCTGTCAGAGAAGATTCCTTTCAGTCAGAGGGGCCTTCCCCTGTTCTAACTACCTTAGTGGTTGTGTGTGGGTCAAGTACCCATTTGAGTTAGAGGGTCTTGACCCTCCTTGCTTTCTTTCTTTTTTCTTACTGTGTAAAAAAAAAAAAAAGGGGGGAAAGTTTCTCTTTTCAGTATTTATATATTTTTTGGCATATTTGTTGTACCTAAGCTGTTTAAAGTTTACTGTTGTTTCTGTTTTTACAACTATGTCTAAGGAACATAAACCATCTGGTTTTAAGAAGTGCACGAGGTGTGGGTTTAAAATGTCCATTACGGACGACCACTCCTCGTGCGTCTATTGTCTTGGCGCCAAACATCTCCAAGAATCCTGCAGTGTGTGCCATGCTTTTCTCTCGAGTCCTCCAGGAGAGGAAAACAAATTAATCCTTAGAGGATTAATCAAGCCTTCTTCGAGGAGGCTTTATCTTCCTCTCCTTCTTCTAAGAAGAGCTTCGGCTCCGACCAGTCAGTCGGAGCCGACGGCTAAGAAAGGCAAGCAGACTTCTCCATCGGCTCCACGGACTTGGAGCCGAGGTCGAACGGTCTGCCTCGATGCCTCCTACCTCGACCCCTCTGGTTTCGGAGCCGAGGTCTGGAGCATCGAGAGGCGGGTCATCCTCATCGGCTCCACTGATATTGGAGCCGATAAGGGTCATCGGCTCAGACACTTCCCCCTTGGAGCCGAAGTCTTTATCGGAGCCGAGAGAAATTTCGGTGAAGGCTTCCTCGGAGCCGATAATAGTGGGATCCTTTCGGAGCCGGCCCCCAGGCCCTTCGGAGCCGATGGAGAAATTGGTTCGGGCCCAGTCGGTATCCTCGAGATCTTCCAGGATGTCTGATTCGGACATTGACAGGGTACTCCTTCGACTCTTCCAGTCTCCGGTGTTCCAAAAGATGGTTTCGGCTCCAGCCCATTTGGCTTCGGAGCCGATGGTCCACTCCCTTACAGTTCTTCCTCCTCCAACAGCTACGGCACCGTTGGAGCGGGTGTTGGTGGAACCAGTGGAGGTGTTAGGGTCAGACCCGACCCTTGCTCCGACTCCGGCTCCTGGGTCGGAGTTCAGTGCACGGACTTCTTCCTTCGGCCCTGGGGGGAGGCTTCGGGATTGATGCCTTCGGTCCCAAGTCTTCCTCTTGGTGCGTCGGCGGCGGGAGTACCGTCTACTGTCGTGGCCACAGAGGGGGGACCTTCCCAGGATTCTGGTGGTCCCGCCTTCAGGGCTATAAGGAGTGCTCTAGCCAAATCTTCTTTGGCCACCTCCACAGTTTCCCCGGCTCCTTCCCTACTCTTGGAGACTGGGTCGTTGGCAGTTCCCCTGTCAGCAGACAGCGGAGCCCCTGGGCCTCAGGTTACCCCCGCTGGGGTTTCTCCCCCTCCTGGAGGTCCTTATGAAGCCTCTTCGGATGAACCTCCCAGGAAGAAAACGTGCAAGAGGAAGCACGTTGACTCCCCTGATGAGTCTTTGACATCTGACACCAATCTCGATGATGCAGAGGGGTCCCCCAAGTCATCCTCGGATGATGTCTCCTTTGCAGACATCCTTGAAGCCCTAAAACAACGAGGCGGCTGGCAGTCCAAACCTCCCTCTGCTGATGAGTCGGTGTTCCTGAAGGCCTTCGGGGCTCAGCCCTCCGCCTCCTGGGTGTCTCCGCCTTGACGAGCTCTTGGATTTGATCTGTCGAAGGGCGTGGGAACACCCGGACTCTGTGGAACCGGTGCCCGCTCATCCAAACAAATTTCTTTCAGCACCCCCAGATAGAGAGTTCCTCACGAAAGGTGTGGCTGTGGATGCTATGGTGGTGGCATCTGCTACACAGCAGGATGTAGCAGAGGCTTCTACGTCCATCCATCCTCCTAATAAAGGAGTCTAGGAGCATGGATCGGTACGGCAAGCGCACCCTTAGTTCAGCGGCCTTTACTTTGAGGTCTCTGAACTACCTAACGCACTTTACGAGATTCCAGAGGGATCTGATTAAGGAGCTATCCGATACCCTCTTAGGTAACCTGCCTGAGGAGCTGGCCCAGACGGTTGGATCTCAGCTGGCTACGATGTCATCCATCTCGAACTCGTCCATGAGGCTCATCTCGTATGCGGCCGAGGGGCTGTAGAGCTGCAGGTACAGGCATTGCGCTACGAAGGCAAGCCTGGCTTCGCCTGTGTCATTTTGGAGGCCTTCAAGTCTTCATACCGATGCCCCATTTGATGGGTCCTCCCTGTTTGGGCCCAAGGTGAAAGACACACTTACCCGCTGTGAACAGGAGGGTAAGACTCTGACTGCCGTAGGGGCACGATTTTCCACTCCCTTTCGGCCTTATTCCAAGGCTAAAAGAGGAGGGAAGATGTGGTTCCGGAGATCGCAGAAGTCTTACTCCTCTCAGCAGGAAGGTTCCCCCTCCAGAGGCAGAGGAGGGGGAAATTCATCAGGAAGACGCCGTCCCAGAGGCGGCAGAGCCCCTCGCAACACTGGAGACCGCGGGTCCTTTCGTGGCTCCTCAACTTTTCATCGTCCCTGAGGGATTGCCCGGCTGCTGCTCGAGCCAGTCGGGGTCGCTTTTCAAGCACCTAAAGGCCTGGGAAAGGATCACTCAGGACCGATGGGTGCTTCGAATTATCGCCGGAGGTTACACCATCCCATTCTGTTGTCCCCCCCCTCAGTCCAAAAGAATCCCGGACCCGCCACCCAGTCAACGGGATACCGCAGCCATAGAAATTTCAAAACTGCTGCAAAAAGGAGCCATCCAACCGGTCCCTGCAGACCAGATCGGATTAGGGACTTACTCAAGATTCTTTTAGTGCCAAAAGACCGGGGACTTGAGGCCCATTTTGGACCTAAGCAACCTAAACCGTTCAGTCAAGAAGTCCAAGTTCTGAACGGTCACTTTACAAACCATTCTCCCGTTGTTGGAGAAAGGTGTTTGGATGTGCTCCATAGACCTCAAGGACGCGTATTACCATATCAAAATACATCAAACGTCCAGGAGACACTTGCGCTTCAGCCTAGGAAGCAGTCATTTTCAGTTTCGCGCTGCCCTTTGGTCTCACCACAGCCCCAGGGTGTTCACCAAATGCTTGGCAGTAGTGACTGCTCACTTGAGGAGTCTAGGATTCCAGGTGTTTCCGTACCTAGACGACTGGCTTCTAACTGCCACCTCAAAGCATCTACTTCTACAGAGCCTGCAGGCCACAACATCACTGGGCAATTCCCTAGGAATCACCTTCAATTGGCCAAAGTCTGTGTTAGGCCATCTCAAAGGATAAAATTCATAGGGGCAGAGATAGATTCAAACCAGATGCGGGTCTATCTACCTGCAGACAGAATTCAGATCATACAAAGTCAGGTTCGAGCCCTACTCCCCAAGTCCAAAGCCCCAGCCAGAATGGTCTTGCAACTATTGGGATCGATGTCTGCCACAGTTCTGCTAGTTCCCTTGGCAAGGTTACACATGAGAATCCTCCAGTGGCTTCTCTCAACTCAATGGTCCTTTCAGGAACTCCCTCTCAATCATCTAATATGGATCACAGAATCTTGCAGAAGAGACCTTCGCTGGTGGCTAGTGTCTTCCAATTTGGATCAGGGACAACCCTTTGCTCTTCCTCCTCCGCAGCCACGTTGACCACGGACGCCTCCCAGACGGGGTGGGGGGGGCATTCCCTGGGCAGGTCAGTCCAGGGTAAATGGCATCCGGAAGAGACCTCTCCACATCAACATCCTAGAGATGAGAGCAGTACTCCTGTCCCTTCAAGCCCTTCACTGTTACCTCCCTCAGGGCGTAATTGCTGTTCACACGGACAACATGTCAGTTGTCTGGTACCTGAACAAGCAGGAGGGACCAGATCCTATCCTCTTTGCAGAGAAGCGATGAGGGTCTGGGAATGAGCAATCTCAACCAATCGCTTCCTAGTGGCAACTCACATACCGGCAAATCCAATGTAGCCGACAGGTTGAGCAGGACCATTCTCTCTCCTCACGAGTGGTCTCTGAACATAACTATTACAAGACAGATTTTCAGCGAATGGGGAGTTCCTTGTTGCGACCTCTTCGACTCCTCTGAATGCTAAGTGCAAGGATTTTTCTCCCTATCCCGGCTCCGGGAAGAGCCCTATGGACGCGTTAGTCCATCCTTGGCCCACCGGCCTGCTTTATGCCTTCCCTCCAGTTCCGCTACTACCCAAGGTAATTCAGAAGGCTTCCCTCTTAGGGAGCAAGATGATCTTAATTGCTCCTTACTGGCCTCGTCAAGTCTGGTTTCCCTATCTTCGGAAACATGCTCTGGAAGGTCCATGGTTCCTGGACCAGATCCCAGACCTACTGACTCATCAGTCGGGACTACTACACCAGTTCCTACACACATTAAGATTGACGGCCTGGCTCCTCCTCTTCCAACCATAGTCAGGAGACATGCACTAGACCCAGAGGTAGTGCGCATATTGTCTTCAGCCCACAAGTCAACTTCGAAGAAACTTTATTCTAGCAAATGGAAAAGATTTGCTATATGGGCTCAACTCCGGGGCCTGGACCCCATTTCAACTCCCCTAGCAGAAGTACTCAAGTTCCTAACCTCTCTTTTCAACCAAGGCTCTTCTGTTTCTACCATCAAAGTACAATTGGCAGCAATTTCTAACTTTCATGAATCCATAGACCCACCTTTAATGAGCAACAGGTTGTGTAAGACCTTCTTGAAAGGTGCTGCTCTATTAAGACCTCCAGTTTCTCATCCTGCACCTCCATGGGATCTGGATATAGTATTACGTGCCTTGACTTCTTCCCCTTTGAACCGCAGCTACCTGTGATTTAAAGTTTCTATCATGGAAGACAGCTTTCCTAGTGGCAATTACTTCAGCCAGAAGGGTTTCAGAACTTCAAGCTTTGTCAGTAAAACCTCCGTGCTTGGTTTTCATCCAGACAGAGTTTCCCTCAGACCGAATCCTTCTTTTGTTCCTAAAGTCTGCTCTACTTTATGCTTACAACAGTCATTAGAGCCCCCAGTGTTTTTCCCAAAATACTCCAATGAAGCGGAATTTATTTTCCACACACTAGATGTCCATAGGCAGTTACGTTTTTATTTGGATAGGACCAAACAGTCAAGGAATACAGATCAGTTGTTTGTGTCCTTTGCAGAAAACAAATTGGGCAACACAGTCACAAAGGTCACTATTGCCAAATGGATCAGGGACTGTATTACTCAAGCTTATATTTTTTCTAACGAGGAGCTTTCCACCTCTGTCAAGGCTCATTCTACAAGGGCTATGGCTACTTCGGTAGCATTTCATTCTAAGCTTGCTATTGGTAACATTTGTGCTGCGGCTACATGGTCTTCCCCGCATACTTTCATTTCTCACTACAAATTAGATGTGGCATCTAGAGGACGAGCTTCATTTGGTTCCACAGTGCTCAGGAGTGTTTTCCAATGAGCCACCCGGGATTTAGGTGCTAGGGACGCTGTCCCATCTTTCAGAATGTAGGCGAGATCGGATCACATAGCATCTTTTAGTTATGTACTCACCATAACTTCAGATGTTTGGGATCCAGCTCGCCTACATTCCTAATAACCCACCCTCCTTCCCCCTTCCTTGGAGATCAGAGGATATCAGAAGGTCCGAATCCTGTTGTTTCATCTTGAAACATCTAACAATGTTATATAAACAAGCTGTGCATGTGTGCATGAATGCGGACAAACAAGATCTGGGGGATTAGTGGTGGTGCATCCTGGGATAAAGAAAGCTCAGCCAATAAGAGGCCTCGCTCTATAGCATAAGCGTGCCGAGTCGGAGCCGAGGTATCGGCTCCGAACCCATCTTTCAGAATGTAGGCGAGATGGATCCCAAACATCTGAAGTTATGGTGAGTACATAACTAAAAGTTAACTGCTCACCATCTTGCTCACTCCACAACTGAACTTTTTAGTGACTCATGATAATATGGCAGACTTAAGGGAATTTCAGTGAGACTGATGATGTACCAATGATGCACATAAACCTAATGATGTTCTAAGTGTGCAAACAAAAACACATCTTATGCAGTGTGCTGCAATTTCTTTATTATACTCTTTACTAGTAGGCACCGACCATTAAGAAATTCGTATCTATCCAAATGGGAAACAGCATATTACAACAACATCACAGACTCTTTTAGCTTTGTGTGGTTTAAGAGAATTAAAGTAGAGAGTCGATTATCCAAACTAATTGGGACCTACAGTAGTTCGGACAATCAAATTGTTCAGATAATCAAACATATAACTGAACTGGGTAGAAAAAGTGTAAAATCTTGTTTTTTTCTGCATGCAGGAATACACTTTTCAACCATTCAGTGATTCCAATGGACAATAAAGACATTTTTTCACACACAAGCTGGCTACAAGCTCAAAAAACATGCTCAGGTAAATACATATAATGTTTACATTTTCAGACTTTTTCCAACCCGAACACTTAGGAAGGCTGATTCTGATAATTGACAGTTCTGATAAATCGACATTTGGATAATTGACTGTCTACTGTAGTTTGATTAGATTGTCTGTTGTCAAGACGTCTCACCTTAAAAGATTGCCTGTTAAAGCAAACAAAAATAAGACTATTCTAACAAAAGTATCTGACTGCAAGCTAGAAAGTCAGCAAGTGGAAATGCATCTCAAAAATATTTACACTAAGAATTGCTCATAATACCACATTAAAGCATTCTTCTTTAGCTGAATGTTTTTGAGAGAGACAGTCTCCGACAGATGGTAAATCTTTGTATAAATTGCTGGACAAAGCTCTAATAGAGTGTAGAATGACTCAGCTCTGGAGACCATCTCTAGAAAAACTAATGGGCTCATGGGAGTCATGTTAAGGCCAATTCAGACAGCAAAGACTACACATCAGAAACAGTGTGGAACCAAATCTAAAATATTACTACTACATACACTTTTTGCTTAAAACTACAGTACGCATAAATGTAGTTAGGTAGTGTGAAGCCCAAAGAAGAAACACACAGCAAATTAAATTTTTAGGCAAGGAAAAAATGTCCTACGTGACATACTTATTAATATTAGGCAACAAGTCATATCAGCATATGGGAAAAGAAAACCTCTGTTAAAAATACAGATCATTTAGTATGAGAGTTTTACCACAATTTACCACAGCAAAGTATTTTTGCAGATTTTCTGAGAAAATTAAATCAAACTGCTTTTCAAATTTGCTTAGTTATAAAACTGCAGCTGAATCAGTTAAAGATTCTGGTTTTCACGTCACACACGGTGGTTCAGTACATAAATAAATGACCAAGACTTTCTAATGACATTGCAGCACAAGTCAGATGGCCACATTTATTTTAAGCCAGGCTCCAAACTACTGTCTCATCATATTGCCAATGACAACTGCTACAGTGTGTAACTCTATCCTGAAAAGCTCATCATAAAATATTTGAGTTGCTCTAGAAATATGTTTCCAAATGACAGGAGTACAGCAAGAGAGAAATAGTCACTTATTTTTCTCCACTAAAAGTCATTTGCAAAAGGTCTTCTGAGCTGCTTTTGTGAAGCTGTTGTAAAAGGAAATCTGTTTTACTCATCTGGGATGTATTTATCATTCACTTCATCTCCCTCTTAACATAAGTAAAAGTCCATGCTGAAGTCTACTAATGCCCTCCTAAAAATCTGTTAACAAATCTCAAATATGAAGCTGAGAAGTCACAAATATTGCAAAACAGATAAATTACTTCTCTCAGAACTAATAAAGGGCTAAACTATAGCAACATTACTTAGTTTACTTATTAACTTAGGTGGATTACGTTATTATTTGAGCTCCCTTTCCATTTCACAAGGTTAGAAAGCAATGCTTGTTATGTGTCAGCATGTCTCAGTCAAACAAGAAAGACACGTTACAGACCTCGATAAAAATGGGGAATGCGCAACCCTAAATGACAAGACTAAATCTGGATATACTTTTAAAACCTGTCCTGCCATACCAGAAAGTACATTTGCAGTAAAGTCTTGTCCTAGATAAAAAATAAAACAGTTACACAGCTAGTGATGCAGCAAAACAGACTACAGTCAACAGTTTCAGACACAATACACTATACAAAAGATTATGATCAGGTTGACAATCATAACCTATTTATGTGTTCGAGACATGGACGCCAAGAAATTCACCTCAAGAGAAGCTTGAGATGTCAATCTTGGCACACATGTTGAGGGCACATTACATATGGAGTTATGATTGGTAAGACAATCATAATTCTTTGTAGTGCATGGAGCTTTGTCTGCTCCATGTTCTATCAGTTACAATGAAAAAATAGCTAATTGTTTTGCCAGTTTGGAAATTTGTAAAACACTTAGAGGACATTGTCAAAAAGGTAGTTAACACACTCAGTTATGTTTACATTCACCTTTCATGCCTCTGCACTGTCTAGATTTTCAGAATGCCTGGATTACTGCTTCATATTTTTCGTCTGTCCCAGATAAAATCTGTGTTTTTTGATCTAACCACTGAAAACTGAAGTCACTAAATAATGACATGCACTTAGTTCCCAAGTTTGTATCTTCCAGATTATGCAGGCAAATACTTGTCATTCTGGCAATTTCCTGTTTTTTTTTTTTTTTACTGGAAATTAAGGAAACATTAAGGTACACACAGCATGCAGAAACAAGTGTTTTGTTCTGCTGCTGTTACATACTAGTCATTAAAGGCAGATTTTACTGCTGAATACCAGACTGGACCTTAATAACATAAGTAGGGGATGCTTAACAATTGTTACGGTAAGATCGCACACCACTCTGGCTCTGAACTGGATAGTCTTTTTCCAGATAGAGGAGTGTAATCACTGTTCTCCATGCACTACATCATCTCTTCAGCTTTTTTCCCTCAAAAAATACAATTACTTCATGTTCTTGCTGCTTGTCTGTGTAATACAGTTAATATATACTTTTAACAAATCACAGCTGGTTACTACCACAGCTCTCAACTTAATCAGGATCAGACCTCATCAAAATTTGATCAAATCCAGAAATAAGCAGGGACAATCAGGGATGTGAATAAATATACATTATATACATTTTTTTAAGTAAAAGAAGTCTTCACCTCTAATTGCTATCATTAATTAATTACGAAGCAAAACTCACCACCTTTTCTCCAAAGGTCACCAGTTTTATAAGGTGTTAAGAGGGACAGATCTAAAATTTGATTCAAAATCAGGGATGTTCTTAAAAATCGGGGACAATTATGAGGTATGATTGCAACTGTGAAATCAGTTAAAAAAAAAAAAAAAAAAAAAAAAAAGATACCTCTTAAAGGAGAACCACACCAATATACTCAAAAACTGTTTATTTCATCATGGTTTGGTGTTTCCTACATTTTTACACCACTCTGGCACTATTTACAGGTTTTTAAATATTTTTATACGTAATTTCTGAGTCTGACAGCATGAGGTCTGGCATCCTGACGCAAGTCTGATTGTTTAGTCTGCCTCTAGGTATCCCACAATGCAGTGCTTGTCTGTAAAAAATTACATCACACAGTTCTCTTTCTTCCCTAATGCTCCTGTCACTGCATTGATTTCACATGCATACACTGCTGTCTTTCAGTCAGTTAGTTTTAAGTAACATTTCATGCCGTTCAATGACTACTTAAAAACACAAACAGTGCAAATGCCACAGAACAGACTTTCAAAGTGCTTTTTACTGATGCTTCTTTTTAGAAAGGCTAAACTGCAGTTTTTTTTTTTTTTGTGAAGCCTGCATTGTACTATGTTGACTCATCTCTCATCCCCCTTCACATCTAACTTCCCTAGCTGTCACAGTGCTAAGGGTAATTGAGCTGTTACCTGCTGTGACTGACACCGCACAGCAGGAGACTTGACTCGTATACTGTTTCTTTGTTGTAGCCTTTACTTTCTGTATGGGTAGAGGAAAGACCAGGGAGCTGTAACATCACAGCATGGGTGGGTTTTTAGGACAATCATGGTGATCTCAGCTTGGGGAGGGAATTGGTTAGAAAATTACCCGTATTCAGTGGCCTTGATAACATCAATAAATTGGGAGACTTTTCCAGGTCAAGATAAAGGTTTTTTGAAAGTGAAACCACCACAGTACAGTAAAGTATTTTATTTATTTATTTTACATTTGTTAACCGGGCTAGTCCAACTGGATACATGTCCATTTTCAGTAGAGGCCCGAGGAGAAAAGCTCCACTATCTAATGCAAAGTAACAAAAGTACATTCCAAGTACATAGGCAGTTTAAGCTGCACTATCTAATGCATAGTAACAAAAGTACATTTAAAGTACATAGGCAGTTTAAGACACAACTAAAACAGGCATTCAAAATACATAGGGAATTAGAGACACATCTAAAACAGGCATTTAGGCAAGTTTTTCAGTAAGAGTATTCATAAAATATTAAATCTCTTCAGTACATATATATACAATAAAGACATAAGTAATTAAGTAGTTTGAAGGCTAGAAAAGAGTTAGTAGAAAATAATAGTTTGTAGTTAATAGAGTCAATTTCTTAGGTAGAAATGAAAAGAGAGATGGAGAAATAGAGTTGGTAGACAGTGCAAAGGATGCAGGAGAAGGTAGGTGGTATGTGTTCAGCTAGGGAAATTGCACGAGCAAAGCCAGTTAGAAAATGTTTTAGTTGAGTTTTAAATAGTGTGATAGAAGTTTGGGCTATAAGGTCTGGAGTACTGTTCTAGTGGAGAGTAACAGTCAATCTAAAATATTTTAAATGCAGTGTTGTTGTTTATTCATAGCAGGGACAATAAATAGGGAGAAAAAGGACGGAGAAGTTGAACATTTAATAACAGAATCCTGTTGTTGTCCATTAACAGTATCCCACTTGACAGACGATTCTTTGGGAGTCAGTGAAACTAACTACTCAGTAAATCTGTCACTCAATAAATCTGTCACTCAGTGACATCACTTTGAACTCCATAGGATAAACAGCTTTCCACATTCATTTCTTTACGTATGAAATGGATCTGCTACATTCTCTGGAACAAAATGTACATGCCAAACTGCAAACAAGGAAACATTCCATACCTTTGTCATCTGAAGGTGAAAAGTATAGTTACATTATAAATATCATGTACTAAGAATGATCAGAGTGATCAGACTACTAAAACCTCCTTCTGCATACTGTAGAATTCTGAACAAATGGTTTCATATTCCTCAGCTGCTCCCAAAAATCAGGCAATCCAATTTTTTAGCTAACCTCCACACACACACACGACTACATGGCATAAACCCAAAGCAGTGTGACATACATTCACCTGCACTCACAGAAGTCTAATATTAAGTTCTCCAGTTTAATTTATATGCTTTGCAGAAACAAACAGATCCTGACTAAAACAAAGGTTGCAACAGATCTGCATTGGCAGTTTCATCTCTGTCACCAATTGGACTAAGGCTGGCAGGATGTTATCATCCCAGAATCTGAAACCTTGCTAGGCTTCTTTAGCCCTCCCCTTTACGCAAAATGCTGCATGCCTAAGGACCCACCTCTGGCTCTCTGATGACCTCTGTAATGTGGAACATAAACTAAACAAATTTCACTCTTCTCCTAAGGCTCTAATAAATGGAAGTATAAAGTGAAGCCGTTTTTGGGAGAAAGACAGCAGGGATGGTGATGGAGATGAAACTGTCAAAGAAGATCTATTAGCAAGTACATAAATTTCATATCTGATGCTGGGACATGCATCTCCATAACCAATGTGGCTCCTCGGGTAGTTTTCATAAGAATGCCACAAATAAAGGTGGCCCTGAAGGGTGACTTTGACTAGAGATCACATCCACTTTGTACTGTCTAGCAAAACTATTCAGTGATGCCACACAGCATTAAACACATTCATTTTAAAAAGAAAACTTTCACAGTAGCCACTATTCTATTAAAATTAGTATTTGTAAATTCTAATAAAGGTTTGCAATACATCTGATAACATTTTATGCACTGTGACAGCTAAAGACATGTTTGACTTTGATACTCTGGAACCCATATTTTTTTTTAATTGAAAAATGAAATGAAAACTGAATCCTTCCTTAGGGATTTTCCCACGTACAAATAAAAATCTAAACTGCCTATGCATACCCAAGCAATAAACTCTGAGGTCAGCATACGTAGGAAAGAAACATAGTAGGCTGATTGACGGACTAGTTAATTGAAATTAGGTTCCAAGGTCAGTTTTAGCATAAAGGAAGGAATCTTCTTCATGTACTTCATGTCTTTGTGAAAAACAAGGACAACTGGCACACTAGCCCTGAAGCTCGGAAATCCTTTTAGCAGAGTTAAAAAAAACTATCTTAAAAAGAAAACATTCTTCATAGTTGCATCTCCACAGAGGAACCAAGCTTGAAAGGAGGCAGGGTAAGATTTGCCATGACAAAGTAGAGGTTTAAAGGAAGAACCCAAGACTTAACTAGAGGACAGGACACAGCAGGTAGGTTTTGCCAACTAAGGGAACAAAACAGTAAAAAACTTACTGAACTATGTGCATACAACTAGATAATGCTATTGCATGAACATTGATTAAGCACTCTTGTTCCAAAGTACTTCATCAGAATACAACATTGCACTAATATTTAAAGCATAACATTCAATTAAATGACTAATTACAACCAATAACATATGATCAATGACATCAAATGTATGTCATGTCATGTTACTTCATGCTTTTATTAGTCCACCAGGGAAAAGCTTGTACTGTTAATGTCCAGCACACACAGGTAAATACTAAATCCCACATCTGGCAGCAATAGGGGCTCTGGCTTAGTAATGGCCATGAAAGGACTTGAACTGCCCCTGGATATTTTGACCTTGGCCCACTTGTTCCATGTGATGATCTTCCATATGGACAGGTAAATGGACAGACTGCCCACACTGCTTTCAGATGAGACCAGTACAGCAAAGCCTGAGAGAACAGACTGTTGTCCTTCTGAAGACTTTAGTACCTCTGGTGGTTCTGTCAAAAAACACAACTGCTGGGAGATTGGCCATTGTTGGATCTGCTGTGTTCTCCGTGATCCTTAAAAGAACCTTGGAATGTATTCTATTGGGAGCATCAAAACTGCTGTTAAAGTGGGATCTGCTTTTCTGAGAAGAGCCACAGTGGAGCCTGGGGGTTTATGTCTATGTTGGACAGCACATAACTCTGACACCCTTGTTTTTTCTAAGTTTTTACAGCTGGTCCAAACAGTAAGGTTCCTTCAAACAGGCCCTTGACGATGTCTATATCAAACTTTTTGGCAAATTCTGTGACGTGAGGCCAGGCAAGGTGATGGATAAATACAATGCCTGCTGACTTATCAGAACCATCCCCATCATTATGGGCCAAGTGAAAGGCTTGGCTACTCACATAACTAAGGACTGACCTCAGGGACTGTAGACTGATCATATGTTCAGAGTCTGTCAACACTACCAGAATACAACCATATTTGTCAAGTTACCTCCTTCTGGAATACCGACATATGTAACACTATCAGAGAAAAGACAGAGGATAAAAATACTTGGGTTTCCCAACATGCCCTCTTCTCACAAGTCTATTGGGAGGATGGACAATATTGATCTGAGATTCACAGGACTTCTTGAAACTAGCCAATTATGAAGCCCACCAACCAGTTATCAGATCAGCTGAAGAAAAGGCAACAGACAGTCTTGAATGACATGGTTTGGAGTTTCTCTCTGTGTCAAAGGCTAACATTGCAAAATCAGTGGTGTCTCTCTGTCAGAGCCAACATCAGACAAATCTGACAAGCTTTGAGCTTTAAAAGACTGCAAATCCAGGAAAAGCTTATTTGATGTGGATATTTTGTATTAAACTTTATACCATATTGGTTTGGCTTGGCTTTGTCTTTGCCTACAGGTGTATGGACCTTTACTGGCTTTCTTTTCTGCACTACTGTGGAGTTTTGGCAAATGTAAAATAAATAAATAAATGTATACTACTGATCTAAGGAGTTACATTTCTGTGAGATGGTATCAGTATCGTAGCTGCTCCTTGTGGCCTACCAGTGACTGATCTGATAGCTTTCTGGATACACAAAGCTTATACAAGTATACATTTTTGCACTTAATCTGTTTCAGTGATAGTTAACAAAACTATGCTGCATTTTGTTATTCCCCCAACCTCCTGCCCAAGTGTTCCCGTATTCTTAAACTTGGTGGCTTTGGAATTGCCCACCCCTGCTGTAAATTTGATTATGGACACTCCTCCCAGTCCCATCTCATTTGCTCACTCTACTGAGTACAGTGTGATAATTTGGAAAGGCCAACCCCTTAGTTTCTTAATCTTGAATTATCTTCTGTTTCTTCCCTCTTCACTAAAAGAAAGAAAGAAAAAAAAGTTTACACTTTATTCAACTACTTTTACTGTAAAAGTGTGCTCTTCCTATTTTATTATCTTATTTTGTCTTGCTGCTTGCTCTTTTATTCTGCTATATTTATTACTGTATGGTAGTAGCCTGATTAAATTTGTCTGTTACTCTTATCCTCTTAGTTTAGGTTTTAGCACTTGGGCTTCAGGCCTGTTATTTTACATTTAAGAAGGTTTTTGTAGTCTACACTCTTGTGAACAAACCCTTATCAAAACCCTCTCTCCATTAAGTCCATCCAAGTTTCAGAACACCATGTTTGGACAATTCCTATCAGTTTCTCCTGCAGCTTGGTCAACATGGGCATACTGAGACAGTGTAGCAACTGCCTCATGCTCAGAGACAATCCTCTTCTCCTAGCACATAATTATTCTGCTTGCGAGAAATGTATCTATATCAGTAGCCTGGAATCCATGCTCTCGCGCTACAGTCAGTACTCCTGACAAAGAGGAGATTTCCAGCACAAACACGAAACCACCCACATCACACAGTCGAGCACAACACACACCCACCAATGCAGAGATCCTCAATGTAAACTTACCTAAACAGCAGAGACCTCCAAAACACACACACACAAACATTCCACACACAAAATCAAACACATCACAGACAGCAGACAACACACCAGTGTCTCACAAACACAGTCCATAAGGCATAACAATAAACCAAACATAGTAGGTATTGGCAACTCAGTTGCAAGACACACCGATATCCCACTCACCAGGCTCGACAAGGAGAAGATCATGGTCAGTTGTCTGTCAGGTGCAGAATTCACCACATCACACATGCACTTAAGTCACTCCACAACAGGTACAAGTTTCCATGAATGACTTGAGAGGTACCTCTCTGGACTACATGAAGAGAGACATGACTGAGCTCTCAGAGTATGTGTCCCAGGCAGGTATGACCCTAGCCCTAAGCAGCATCCTACCTTCACCAAGAATTATACCACAATACCAACAAAAAATAATTGACTTCAACAATTGGCTTAGTTTCTGGAGTCATTCCAAGTGGATCCAGTATCTGTCTGCCTGGGAAGACATGGTGAACAGGCCTTGATGCTTTGCCAGAAATGGCCTCCACTTGTCACCCCTGGGATTCAGGATTCTGGCTATGGCTCTTGTTTCCACCATTCTGACTTTTTGAGGCAATGTTCCAAAGACAAACCTTCCAACATACAGAATCTGTCAAAAAGCAAACTGAAGGTCATGCTGCTTAATACTAGGAGCCTTAACCTGAAAATGCACTCACTGGAGGCTCTCCTCACACTGGAAGATGCCAACATCTGTGCAGTCACGGAAACTTGGTTCAAGGCTGCGGAGAGCACCCCTGCCTTACTAGGCTATACCTTAATTCCACACATTTCGACCCAAAAATGAGGTTGGGAAGACTAAGAATAGTGGAGACTATTTTCAATAAAGACCAGCACACCTTCAGACTGGTTTGCCACCATGATGAACTAGAACTACTCCAGGTACAACTGACAATTGGCGACCCCCCTCCATGACTCAAGACATCCAACTCCTCCTACCTAGACCTACTTGACTCCATCAGATTACCCCATAATACCCTTATCCTTGGTGACTTCAACTACCCCCACCATAGAATGGCTGAACTGTTCCTGCTCTAAATGCACGCACCCAACAATTTCTTGACTTTATCAGTTCTAATGCACTAGACTAGCTTGTCTCATCCCCCACAAGGGGAGATAAAATTCTAGACTTGGTTCTCACCAACAGGGGCGACCGCTGCACCATCCCCATAGTAAATTCTTTCCTGGTGAGATCAGACCATCGGTCTATTTCATTCGAAGTTTCTATCCTGTCTATCCCCCCAGCCGTAACCAGGCTAAAAACTTTTCAAAAGCTGACTACAACCTTCTAAGGGAGGGTATCAGTAGCATCATACCACCGCCCCCCTCAGAGGATGCAGACAACTATGCTTACCAGTATACCAGTGCAGTATACAAGCACCTGTACAACTGCATGGACTCAGCCATACCCAACAGAACTAAAACTTGCTCCTCAAGGAAATACAAACCTAGCTGGTGTACATCTTCTATCAATAGGCTTTACAACAAAAGGAAGAAATTGTTATCTAAGGGTAAAAAGGCACAAATTCCCTATTGGAAAAATTCCCTGCTTAGCCTCAAGAAGCACATTATATCACTACTGAAAATCTCCAAATCCAATTATGAACCAAAACTAGCCTCTGAAACAAAGGGTAACCACAAAGCATTTTTTTAGTTATGTCAAGAACCTCCATAGCAAAGCTCAGGTTTGTTGCGAATTAGTTCTTAAAGGTACCACTTACACTGATCCTGCTGACTTAGGTTCAGCGCAAACTTCACTCCCCTGCCCCCCCCCCAAAGGCCCATTTGACATCCCCGATTCTTGTCCAACACCTCACATCTCTGTAGATCAAGTGTTAAAGGCCCTACCCAAGGCAAAGAACACAGCTTCCATGAGACCTGATAGCATCCCAGTCTGTATTCTGTACCATCTTCTGCAAGAACTAGCCTTGCCACTGAGCACCCTATTCAACCATAGCCTAAGTACAGGCTTCATTCCAGCAGAGTGGAGAACTGCCATTGTCATTCCCTTGCACAAAGGTGGTGCCACTACTGACCCTGGAAACTATTGCCCGTTAGCTTGACAAGTCTGATCTGTAAGGCCATGGAGCGTATTATTATGGACCCCATAAACAAGGACATAGGCAATCTCCAAACACTTGACCCCACCCAGTTCAGATTTGTCAAGGGTAGATCTTGCCTGCTGAACCTGGTTGACTTTTTTGAGATTGTCAATAAGGCCCTGGATGAGGGAAAGTCAGTACATACAGCTTACCTTGACTTGGCCAGCATTTGATACAATCCTCCACTCAGGCATCATCAAAAAAGTAACACAACTTGGTGTAAATCCCCATCTCATCAGATGGGTGGCAAACTGTCTCACCGATAGGACACACAAGGTCAAAACAGGTGCCTCTACCTCCACAGCAGACCTGCCATTAATGGTATTCCCCAGGGATCTGTCCTGGGACCCCCACTGTTTGGCATCTACTTCGTCCAGGCAAAGACAAAAGGCATGTGGCTGACCAAGTTTGTGGATGACTAAGTTAGGTGCTGTCACTGAATCCCCAAATGATGTTAACATACTACAAGAGGGTCTCACAGCAAAAAATGACTGGTGCCAAAGTCATAGCCTTAAGGTAAATGCATAAAAATGTATTATACCATTCAGCAAAAACACAGCCCATACTGTTTACCACATCAATGGCAACCCCTTAAGCACACACCCTGTGGTGAGAGACCTGGGTACACAGGCTGACAACAATCTCACATTCGACCATCCTGTAGCAGCAGTGGTCAGAAAAACTTTTTACTTGGTTCATCTCATAAGTAAAGGGACTGCATCCAGAAAAAAAAGGAGGTTATTACCCTTTGTACTCCTCCCTCATTAGGTCAATAATTGAGTACAACGCCCAGTTTGGTATGTATCTCTCCAAATACCTGCATCAACTGGAAATGCACAGAAATACCTCACAAAGAGAATTCATGGCCTCCAACATCTGTCCTATGTGGACAAGCTCAAATCGCTACCACTCTCCTCAGTATCGTACAGATTGCTCAGAGGTGATCTGTGTCTCGCCTACAAGGCAATCTCAGACCCTGCCCTACTAGAGATGCTCCATATCCGTAAGTCTAACTCCTTGCGCATTATCTGATTGAAAGACCTGAATCTAATATGTCACATTAACAAAACCTGATGGAGGGACAGGTTTGTCTCCCAGAGGTTGCCCTGTCTCTGGAATAGACTTCCCCATACATGTCAAACAAAGTACTTCGCTGACCCTATTCAAGAGCAAATTTGATGAGTGAATGGGAAACCACAAATTTGTCCTACGGGTTCCACATGTGTCCCTTCACTGACACGGGCGACAAGTGCTGATTGAGGTTTCTTTTTGGGGGATTAACTCTTGGCTAGGCTTGTAAGGGCCCCAGGGCCATTAGCCTAGTAACCTATTATGATCCCATGACAATACTGGAGATAAATCTTCCTCCCACAATCATATTTTCTGAAGGTATGAGCCATTTTAATAAGTGGGTGGATGCTCAGAAAATATTAATCCATAAGAAAATAATGTTTTAAGAGCTGAAAAGGTGGGCCAGGGCCTAGAACTAGAAAAATTCATCCAAACCCAAATGAAAGACTTTAATAAGGATGAAGTATGAAGAAAACAGTCGTTTTGATGAAGTGTGACAAAGATCTGGAGAGATTTGTCACCATGGTGCATGATGGGATAGGAGGAGGTTTCTTAGTAGCCTGGGATGGTTATTTGCTGAGCAGTCTTAATGCCAGTTACTGAGGATGGGCCAGCTCTTAATAGATATAAACCTACAGACTTTGTAGATTCAGACAGTCTTAATTCTGCAAGACAGACCACAAGCAATGCCAAAAGTAGAAACAAATCTGCGAGAAGTCAATATTAGTAACATAAAAAATACAAGACTCAGATTTTAAACTTGAACGTAGTCCTTGGGTTTACTTACTTATCTGATAGGAAAGTAAATGCACAGCTGTGGCACATCATTTTAAATCACAGTCCAAGATGGTATTATGCAGGAAACATGACCATTACACTGAAGAAAACTTCCATCCTCTTTCAGAATAGTTTAATAGGATCATTTACATACTACCACTGCAGGCAGACTGAATCTTGGCTTAATAATTTCAACCAAGAGTCAAAGAAAAGCAGCAACCCTTACACTGTGATGTACTGTCAATAACGGCATTTTTAACCCAGGACTGACATACAAACACCATCAAAGAAGTTTTATAAACATGCTTCTAACACAGAATTCATGTACATTCAAGTACTTTGAGCCAGCAAGTATGTGAAAAAAGACCAGTTCTAACAGAGTATTTGAAAAAAAGCAGGTACCTTGTAGTAACTACACAAGTTTTAAACTGCAGTAAAGGTATTACCTCATATGCTAATAAACTTGAAATCGCACCAACCTATGCTCATTTCTTCTTTGTACTGTACTCTGTAACAGCATAAGGGTTACAATAAGAGAACTAAAATAACTACTGCCCTACAAAGACGTTTTAATCCCCCTGCATTGTCCTGAAGTTATTTTTAAATATCCTATCTAATAAACTGGCTTTGTGGAAAGATTACTGAACAGGATTCATGGAAACAGATAACCCTAGCAAGACCCTACAGTGTCTCACTGCTGAAATGAAGACACCATTGCATAGGCTATGTCACAGTCCAAAACTCATCACTGAATGGATAGCAGTCTTAGGAGTAAAACAACTTTTTTCTTAACTCACGCTCAGAAGAGGCGATAAAAGCTATAAAAATACAACCATTGGTGATGTTGCTATATCTCTCAGTTTGTCATGCCTGAATGCATAACACTTGCTCTTACAAATGTGACACAAAGATGTGTAATGATAATTAAGCTTTTACATTAGAGACTGAAGTAAACCAGCATTCATGACGATAAGTTCAAGTTCAGTGAAAATGGAGTTAACATCAAATTTCATACTGATGACAGAATGTTAATGAAAATAAGCATACTGTGTAAGGTCAGGATCAATCAGGCACTCTTAAAGTGAAACAACTATAAATGTACTAAGCTCACAGCAGAGTGCCACTTTTATCCTGATTTTATCACCTCTTAAATTTCTAATATGCAATATGTTTTATTCAGTTACACCAGAGCTGCGGTGGTGGTGCTGCAGTAGCGCTGTCGCCTCACAATAAGACGTTGTCCTGTTCGATTCTCAGCTGAAGCGTCTTCTGTGTGGAGACATGCATGAATGGGCGTACCTTCGATGAAGGTTGTGCGTCAGGTCTGGCAAGTCGGTACGTAAAAATCTACTGACAATCATTAGCGGACCGGAGTTCCACTGTGGCGACCCCTAACCGGGAAAAGCCAAAAGATACAACAGTTACACCTTATTTTAGGCAAGTAGAATTGCTAATTTGCCTTACCTTACCTAGTTTTTATTCCATTATAGCTCACATTTTCATATATATTTAACTAGGTTTAAGGGATAGCTTGGGTATATTGTGGCTCCTTATTGAATTAAATGGCAATACATATTACAACAAAAAGGAAATCAGGGATAGTATGTAGTCAATAATGAACTTTCTTCTTACAACTCCATCATTATGGTAAGTGACTAAAACATTTGCGACTGTAATCTCAAAGACAAGAGTTCCTGACTAATTTTCTGGGTGGCTACTTTCAGAGGAACACAGCGAAGATACAGCCCCAAAAGAATACTTCCAGTTAAAAATCCCAGCTTGCAGTACTTTGTAAATGTGCTAATGGAAGACATGTTACTACTGCAGATATTACCCAAAAAGTACAGTTTTGTACCTACCATAAATGTAGATGTTCGAGGATTCCATTGCTGCAGTCCTTACTATTGGGTATAGTCCGCGTCCAGTCGGCCCGAATACCAGAGTATAAGGCTGACGTCGGTCAGGGCGCATTAGACTGACGTCAGTATGTCAGGGTACTAATGCGCATGACCGACGTCATATCCTCAGTCTTTTCTTGCCCCAGATGTCAGAAGACCCTAAAAAGACAAGTTCCAAAATACCTGCACCAAAAACATGTACAATATATACAAGAATATATACAAAAATATAAGCATGTAAACTCACCTACACAACCACCCCTAAACACAGAGGGAAGGAGGGAGAAATTGGACTGCAGCAATGGAATCCTCGAACATCTACATTTATGGTAGGTACAAAACTGTACTATGTTCTTCGTTTTCCATTGCTGCAGTCCTTACTATTGGGTAGAATCCCAAAGCAGAGGTAAGGGAGGCTGGCAAATCATAAAGAAGTAGGAGCTGACAACATGCCTTGCAAAACAGCTGTGGCAAAACCAGCCCTAGACTTAGAGTAGATAGGAAGGTGATAATGCTTAGAGAAAGTATGCACTGAACTCCAAGTAGCTGCTTCCAAAATATCCTTAGTTGCCACCCCCTTAGAAATGCTGTAGAAGTGGCAGTAGCCCTAGTGGAATGAGGCCTAATCCCAGCTGGAATCTCCTTGCCATGATGGGAATAACAAAATGCAATGCAAAAGCCAATCCACCTAGAAATAGTTTGTTTTGATACAGGCTTGCCCTGTGAACTCAAAAGCAAAAGAAACAAACAACTGCTGAGACTGCCTAAAATCCTTAGTCCTGCTTAAATAATAACGCAATTGCCTGTGTACATCTAAAGTGTGCAAAATCTTTTCCCCTTTATTTTGAGGGTCTGCATAAAGTAGGCAAATGAATAGTTTGGTTTAAAGCCACACTAGAAACCACCTTAGGCATAAAGGAAGGATTAGTGCGTAATGATACCCTATCCTTATGGAAAATCAAAAGGGCTCTACTGCCATAAGGGCCTGCAACTCAGACACCCTTCTTGCAGAAGTAATAGCCAACAGAAAAGCAGTCTTCCATGACAAGTATTTCAATTCAGCAGTAGCTGCAGGCTCAAAAGGTTGTAGAGTAAGTTTTTCCAACACAAAATTGAGATCCCAAGCAGGAGTAGGAGCTCTACGTGGGGGTCTTATATTCTTTGCCCCTCTAAGAAACTGCTTGAACAAAGGATGCGAAAACAAAGGTGGGTCACAATCATAGTGAGCTGAAATTGCTGCAGCATGAATCTTAATGGAAGAGAAGGACAAACCTTCCGCCAAAGCATCCACCTTAGATTTTAATTGTGAAAGGAGATAATTCTGATATTTTAGCATGTGAAACTGACAATTCAACGCTCTCATGGCTAGAGTGGAAGAAGTATACACTTTCTTTCCCCACCTATCCAAGGCCCTTGCCTCTTTATCAGTGGGAACAGGATTTTTAACCACAGAAGCCTTAACACCTTTAGGCCCTTGAGAAATAGTTTCTGGGTCCGCCCTAGGACTCTTAAACAAATACTTATGAGCTTGGGCACCCTATAATACCTATCAGGCTTAACAGGAGCAGGAGGCAAAGAGTCAGGATTCAGGAAGCCTCTGCAAAACATCTTCCACCACATTCAACACAGGAGGAATAGCTAAGGGCCTATGCTGGGGCAAAACAAGAATTCCCTAAGCCTTTTCCTGGAATCAGAGTAATCCTGGCCTTCCCATTTAAAGTGCTCCCTCATGGAATGCAGAGTCTCTGAAAATGAGAAATCCTCAGGAGGAGAAGCTGTAGGAGTGGAATCATCCACATCAGAATCAGAATAAGTAGGATACTCCAGTAAGTCTTCCGCAGAAGACTCTGAAGCCTCTGTACACTGTTCAAAACTATCAAACTCCGGTTCCACACTAGGCCTCTTATCTGGAGGGTGCATAGAACCTCTAATCATAGTAATCAAATCTTCTGCCATTTTAAGCATATGTTTCTTAGGTACAGAACCGAAATGCTAGGAGAAGCCCCCACTGAAGCTGAACTAGGCCTACCTCTCAAAGAAGTTTTGGCAACAGAAGGAGAGGCTCTAACTACCTTGGGAAGAGAGGAAGAACAGTTACCTGAGAAGCCCCTCAGCCTGGCCTACCTCCTGAGAAGGCACATCCTGTAACAGTAAAGTTTCTGCCTGAGACTCCATGGAAACTCCTGGCAAAACCTCTGGCTCCACTGAGCCTTCTAAAGAACCGACGTCCGGGACAGCCGGTTCATCAACCGTAGGCTTCCCTGTTTCGGCCTTGCGCTTCTTGGCCGCCAGAGCATCCGGCGGCATTTTATAATTGCAACGCTTCCCAAACACTAACCTGGCACAGTCTAACCTCCTCTTAATAGTGCGTTTGTTAAACCTAGCACAAGAGCGGCAACCAACAACGTCGTGCTCAGGCCCTAAACAAGGTATACACAAGGTATGGTAATCCCTATGAGGTATCTGTTTCCCACAAGAAATACAGTTATTCACTTTTCTGACATCCGGTAAAATACTGAGGCAAGAAAAACCAAAATGTTCCCCACGGGTACTTAGCCAACTCTGTTTCGGTCTGAAACTCGGTTTGAAATATTTCAGAACGCCAACCTGCACTCAAAACTGCTTCTGCATCGGACCATGCGGCAAAAGACTGAGGATATGGCGTCGGTCATGCGCATTACCCTGGCTGACGTCAGTCTAATGCGCCCTGACCGACGTCAGCCTTATACTCTGGTATTCGGGCCGACTGGACGCGGACTATACCCAATAGTAAGGACTGCAGCAATGGAAAACGAAGAACATCGACATTTCAGAAAAAGGTAGCAAAAGTAAGGCAGGCACCACGGCACAGAAGGATGAAGCCGTGACTGACTAAGGTGACTCATGATTGATTAGTCAGGCAGTGGTGAGTGGCAAATGTCAACTTACCCATTGTGGAATGAAGGGTGTGGGTTTCTAACAGTCCTCAGGGCATTCTATAGAGGCAAAGGGTGAGGTCACAATAACAGGGCACACTACCATTCGCTAAGCAAGGGGGGGGGGGTCTGAAGCTGGCACCACATGGTGGTGTATGTGACATTATTGGGTGCTCTGTCCAATTAAGGTTCCTACCCCTTGAACTTATAACAACTGTGACTCTCAGGATAGGTCTAATCTCTTTTCCAACCATCCTTCCAAACACTGTTTACATAGGTTCATAGGTTGATACTAGGCTATCTGCCCTAGGGCATTTATAAGCCTAGCCAGAGTGTATTTTGCTTTCGCCACCCTTTTAGATTAGTTGACTGTGCCTCTGTATAGTAGGTCACAGAAGGTAGCCCTTTTAAGGTTAGTTTACTGTACCTCTGTCAAGCAGGGACACTGAGATCCCAGGGGTAAACTTACGATCTCCCATCCATTCATCAAGATTTCTCTTTAAAAGGGTCAGTGAGGGGCTCTGCCTAACATGGATTGGAATTTTGTTCCAGAGTGAGGGGAGCCTCTGGGATATGAATCTGTCCCTCCAGCATGTCCTATTTATTTCTGTGCTGAGGTTCAAGTCCCTGGAGCGTGTAGCTCTAAGGGATATGGATTTCCTGAGGTGAAGCATGTCCATTAATTCTGGGTTGGACATGGCTTTATACGTCAGACACAGATCGCCTCTGAGTAGGCTGTACGCAACTGAGTAGAGCTGGAGTTTCTTTAGCAGAACTGCATAGGGCATCTGTTCAAGCACCTTGATCCTCTTGGTGAGATACTTTTGGGGTCTTTCCAGTTGCTGAAGGTGTCGAGTAAGGTACATCCCAAATGGGACATTGTACTCAATTATGGGCCTGATAAGTGATGAGTAGAGGGGCACAATGACCTCTCTTGATCTAGATGTGAATCCTTTCATGATAAGGTGGGCTATATAGAAGGTCTTTCTAACCACTTTGGCAACGTGATTGTCAAAAGGAGAGATTGCTATCTACTTGGGTCCCCAAGTCCCTAATTACTTCTTCCATACTTAATGGATTACCACCTATGTGGTAATTTGTGGGCACTTTGTTTTTCCCAAAGGGAATGACTATGCACTTTTTGGCATTTAGCTTTAGGCCATGGCTCTGGCACCAGTTATCCGTCTCTGTGAGACCCTTTTGGAGGATGCTTGAGTCTATTACAGCACCCAGTTTGCAGTCATCTGCGAACTTGGTCAGCCATAGTCCACCCGTGTTAGCCTGTACCTCGGAAAAATATATACCGAACAAGAGAGGTCCCAGGACTGAGCCTTGTGGGACACCACTTGTAACTGGCTTAGAATCTGACATGTCACCTGTTATTCTGACCATGCGAGTTCTATCCCTGAGTCAGTTTGCAACCCATCTTGTGACATAGGGGTTGATATTTAAGCTGGTGAGCTTATTTATGCTGTCCGAGTGGGGTACTGTGTTGAAGGCTTTTGCAAGGTCCAGGTAGGCTGTGTGGACTACCTTCCCTTCATCTATGGCTTTGGTAACTGTTTCAAAGAAGTTGACCAGGTTCAAGAGGCAAGATCTGCCCTTAAAGCCAAATTGGGTAGGATCCAGTGTCTGAAGGTTCCCAATGTCTTTGTTTATGATTTCCACGATGATACGCTCCATAGCTTTGCAGACCAGGCTAGTCAGGCTTATAGGGCGATAGTTTCCAGAGTCTGTTGTGGCACCACCTTTATGGAGTGGGACCACTGTTGCTGTATGCAATTCCTTGGGTACATATCCTGTAGTAAGGCTGAGATTGAACAGTGACTTTATATGAGGGTTTAGTTCTTGAAGCTCATGTAAGACGCAGCCCGGGACACTGTCTGGTCCCAGTGATGCTGTGTTTTTTACTTTGGAGATGGCAGCTCTCACCTGTGCATCTGTGATCTCAGGAAGGCTACACTCTGTTGGGATAGACATTTGCTCTTTTGGGGGGGATGGGGGAGAGAAGTTTGCACTGAACCTTTCTGCCAGGATGTTGGCAATGTCTGTGGGTTCAGTGTATTTTTTGTCATTTTTCACCAACTCAGAGCATATCCGGGAGTTGCCTCCCAGGTTTCTGACATAACTAAAGAAGGCCTTGTGATTATCTTTAGTGTCTTGTGCAATTTTTCTTTCGAAGCTGGCCTTAGATGATTTTTCTTGCTAGTACTGATCAGTGACGCCTTCCCTTTTTGGGATTTTGCTCTTTCATGTAGTAGCTTTCTCCTTCTATTGTATAGCTTATTTATGGCTGGGGTCCACCAGACAGGTCTCATGTCTTTGGAGGAGTGAGTCTTGGTTTTATTTGGGATAGCATGCTCCATGCATTCCTGTAGGTGTCCATAGAATGCTTTTGTACAGGATTCTGCATTTTGGGCTGTATTTTCCACTGGCCCGGGGGCTTTGAAGGATTCCACCTCAGTTTTGAGAAGAGCGAAGTTTTGAGAAGTTCTTCACCGTGGTTTCCTTGGCTAGGGGTGGGGACGGAATATGGATGTCCAGTGAGATTTGTTTATGGTCTGATCTTAACAATGAGGGGTATACCTCTGGTGTGGAACATAGAGACCCCATGTTGGTGATGACCAGATCCAATATGTTTTCCCCTCTTGTGGGAGTGGTGACCATATAGCATTTGAGTTTATAAATTCTAGGAACCGTTGGGCGAGGGTGTTTGGGCTTGAGTAGTTTTCCCAATCGATGTTTGGGTAGTTGAAGTCACCCAATATAATAGTGTTTGGAGAGACCTTCATATTCTCCAGTGTTCTCAGGAAAGCCGAGTGAGGTTCCTGTGTTTGGGAGGATGGTCTGTAGCAGGCTACAAACTGAAAGGCAGTTTTTCCCACTGTTAGCTGCACATCGATGGTCTCCAATGCTTCGTGCAGTGCCACTAACCTGGAGGTGTGTGTATCTTTGATAAATATGGATACTCCCCCCTCCTTTTGTGGTACGGTCCGAGTTTTGGGGCCAGAAAGCATGGTATGAAGTATAACCTGTTAGTGCTGGGGTGCTCTCAGGAGCCTTGAACCAGGTTTCTGTTACTGCACAGATATCGATACTCTCCATACTGAGGAGAGTCTCGAGTGCATGCATCTTGAGGTTTAGACTTCTGGCGTTGAGCAGCATTACCCTTAGTTTTTTTTTTCTTTGTGTTGTCTATGGGGGTGAGTTTGTCTTTTGAGCCTTGCCTAAAAAAGGCACTATGGGGGAGGCAAGAGCCTTTGCCAGTATTCAAAAACCCAGGGGTGACAGGTGCAAGCCGTTCCTAGTGAAGCAACGTGGCTTGTCGAGCATGTCATCCCAGGTTGACAGACACTGGATCCCCTTTGAATGACACCAATACTTTAACCAACTGTTAAAATTGATCATTTTGTCTTTATACTGTGGCATCATTCTTGGGGAGGGTAAGATGCTACTCAAGGTCAAGGTCATACCGGCCTGGGCTACATGATCAAAGAGCTCCTGTACGTCTTTTTTCATGTAGTCCAGGGAGGTACGTCTCAGGTCATTCACACCAGCATGGACAATGACGGAGTCATATTTGTACTTGCTTTGGAGTGACTCGAGTGCTTGTGTTATGTGGCGGATCCTGGCGCCCGACAGGCAGCTTACAGTAATCTTCTCCTTGTTCAGCCTGGTGAGTGGGACGTCAGTGTGTCTGACAATAGAGTCACCTATTACAAGTGTATTAGGTGTGTTGTTTAGCCATAAGGGCTGTGACTGTGTGGCACACTGACTTTGTGACCTATGTGCTACGTGGATATTGTTTCGTGGTAGGTGTTGCTTGGATGTCTGCTTTGGAGGTTTCGCCTGTTTTTAAGGACTCCGTTTCACTGGGGCAAGTTAGACAGTTGTGGAGGAAAAAATGGATTTGAGGAAGGGTACTGGGACAGGGCAAACGACAAGTCACTTGCAGTAGGAAACAAAAAATGGTGAGCATAAAGCAGTGTTTTATTTCCACAGCAACAGCTGATGTTGCTTGGTGGCCATCTTACAAGAGTACAACAACATAAAACAAAGATCTGACTCCTTTCTCTTTGACTTAGTACAGTTTATATAGAACTTACACTGCCTCTGGACATCTAAGAAGTGAAAGTATATGCCTTGGTTAGAATATTCTTGAGGGAAAGCTGGAAAGAGCTTCACTAGCAATCTTAAGCAAAAATAAGTCAGATTAGTCAAAACGGGTGTACGTTATCGAACTTTTACAAGTTCGAACGTCATATGGTCAACACCATATGAATGAACGTTTCAACGGAGATCTCAATACAGTGCAGAATGGGAAGATTCCCCTTTCCTGCACTGTAATGCGATCGCGGAATTGGTATATTTAAACAGCGGGGAATGGGGTGCACAGCTCCCCACGTGGGTGGTGCAGTGGGGTTTACCCCCCCTGCTTAAAACGGTCAGGTAGTTTTTTTTTTTTTTTTTTTTTTTTAGCTTTTCAATCCGTTAAAAGTTTGATCATGTGGCTTCGACCATATGACGTTCGAACTTTTAACAATTCGATAATGTAATATGAACCCAGTCAAAACAGCCACACTGTCCGCATGGAAAACTAAATATGGAGGAAACAGCCCAGAACTTTAAAATACTCTTAAAACAGGTAATAGGAACAAGAGGGTCTTCGGAGATAAGAATTTCAAGTCCACAGAGACTATAGGCTCAGAACACTGTGTGTGTTTGGGGGGGGGCTTTATAGAAACGAGTCTCTCAAAGAGGGCTCGAGTTGAAAGGACCCTTGCAAGAAGGCCTTACAAAACCTTCAAAGATGCTAAGTAGTAGAATCTTGGCCAGTGTGAAAGTTAGAAATTGTGACCAGATGCATTTTGATGCAAGAGCAGCAAAGGCAGGAAAAGAAAACTCCTGAGAGTACAGAGCCTGTGGCAGAGGGGCAGGGTCTAAAAACTGATAGCCTAAATAGAAAACTAAGTTGACAACACCTTGTATCTTGTTTTCCTAGTAGACGGTCCATAAGCAGACAGAATAAAGGACCGCTTTATCTTAAAGTGGTAACTTTAGCCATCGCTGGAATTGGCGCAGATAAGTAGTCAATCACAGGACACGCAGATCTGAGTGACAATTGCTAGAACAAAAAAAAAAAACAGCAGCATTACAAGAAGGGCTAAAGAACACAAAACCAAACCTGCCTCAGCTAGTTAAAAGCAATATGAATGATTTTTTTTTGTAGCACATCTTTCCTGAGTGCATCATATTTATAGGTAGTGACTAACTAGGCATACAGTCCAGTAGACCATTGAGGAGCCTAGCCCATATTTCCAAATGCTCCTAAACATTGTCTGGTTAACTGTCAAGATTTAGATCACAAAGTAGTCAATACTGGCTGAGAAAATTAAACCTTGGACCATAAGAGGCAGTTTGTTAACAACTCACAGCCTTGGACCTCTACACTAACTATCAGAGTGTCATCAGATGAAAGAGGAGAGAAGTGCAGAGAAGGTCATATGGACACAGATGAACTAGGGCATTCTTTACCTGATCTACCACAGGCAATTTTTCTCAATGACGTTCAGTGCTGACTGCACAAACAAGGAAATCCCATACTGAAAAGCCTAAAAGGTGAAAGGATTTTTTTAAGGAAATCACATACTGAAAAGCCTCAAAGGTGAAAGGATTTTTTTGGCCACTGTTGAAATGTGTGATCACTAATGGGGCTTAAGAGGTAGAGGCTTGTTTCTGTCTGCCAATGAACTAGCTTCCTCAAGAAGGTGTAATGCAAAACATGCTAAATGGATGACAAACTGCTACACTTAGATGGCTTTGTTGCAAGGAGGATTACAAAGAAACAAAAAAATCCCTCCTCAATTGCTGATATAAACAGATGAACACAATGTTAACACCCTGGATGGAGAAAACTCCTTTGAAAAAGTTTTGAAAGAATAAGCGGGAATGAAAAACTGACAAGAAGATAAGACTCTTGAGGCATCCACTCTGGATGGACTAATGCCCACTGTAATGTCTCCTCCAACCTGAGGCAGATGCATTACTGGTCACAGTCAACTAAGCAGTGTAAAGCTAGAAGGAATTCCCCTGCTATGAAGTTTGCAGAATCCAGCTACCAGAATAGACGAAAATGGCATGCCAAGAAGATTCAAAACGGACGGAGAACACAGTCAAAAGGGTTGCATGTTGAGTTTGACAAGTGAAACCATGAATACTGATGCAGCCATCAATCCTAGAATCCAAAGACATAATTCTGCCAATCCTGTCTGAGAAGACAAGAGGAGAGAAAATGCTTGGATCAGTGACAGCAACCTGCATGGAGATAGAAAGGCTCAAGAAATCCTGGTATCAAGCCAGCTACATGGCACAGACAGATAAAGTTATGCTATGGTGCAAGCAATCTGGGTTTGAGTAGCAGCTCACGTTTCTTTATGAGCTGGTAAGGAAGGGATGAGAGTGAGCCACTGTCAGCGGCTTGCCCATCAAACAGGGAGAGGCGCAGCTCTGTCTTGCTACTTCTATGACACAGATCAGGGCATCACATCCATGCAGCATATATACAACAGGACCTAGCATGCAGAGGCATGCTCCTGGCAATGGGAGAATGCAACAGAGCTCAGAGAGCAGCTGAAAGGGCTGCGGTGCTCTAACAGAGATGGTAGGCCATCGCACAGGACAAATAAAATGGCCCAATCCCTACCACCCAATTCTTGCTGCCAGGAGAATAAATAGGCTGATTTGGCAGGAATGAATAAGTAGAGGACTTTCACCTTGGTTGTGAATCCTCGTTCTGCTCCCCTGAGGGTGAATAGACTGAATGGGTGGAGGTACTAGAACCATCACAGTAGGTCCTACAGGAAATTAAAAAAAAAAATCCTAGTATCAACGGACCAGGCAATGAAGGTTGGGACCTAAATTTGGGGAGGGGAGATTTTGCAAAATTCACTGTACCTCTGTGATGGAACATTTTGAGAAGATACTCTGTGTTGGATGAAGCACTCCTGTGTCATAGCAGCAAGGAGTCAAGTGATACAGATAGAGAAAAATATTGGGTCTCTGTTGCCTGACCTGGGCTGGCAATACAGACAGATTTGGTGAAAACCCTGGGGGAAAGAGATGAACTCAGACAGATGGAAGGGTTCTGAAACCATTAGTGACTGTCCCACCCAAATGTAGATCAGGCTCTCCCACTCTCTAAAAACATTACATGAAGAAAAACATTTTTGACGGTTAAACAACATATCCAGTCCTTCTGGGAAAAAAAAAAAAGAGGATAAACTGCACTATGACTATATAAAAGCATTCTTTCAAGACAAAAGCATTTACATTAACAAGCAGAACAGGCTTGACATCCATATATTACTGGAATTACTAAACTTAATCTGTATTAGGATGAGAGTCACTTCTGGTCCAGTGGGACTTCTACAGCATTTTGGTTCTTTTGCTGGTGGAAACCATGTGCATCTTTCCTTGGTAAACACTGATGATGAAGTGGGATATTGGAGTAATGACAGGATTTGAAATTAAATTAAGAATAGGACTCAATATCCTCTGATGATAATCTTTCTTACCACTGTATTCCTGGAAATCTTTCTCCAAGCTGGACATGGACAAAGAATCTACCACCATCTGACTACTGTGGAACACAGCTAAGCAGGGATTGAGAAGTGTTGCTAGATAAGCCTCAGTGGTGACCAATGCCTTTTACATGTCACCATGAACCACATTCTCTGTGCTCACAATCTTAAGCGATGGTAAGAAGTAGCCGCCTGCTGCCAACACTCTCCTTTGGCTGTAAAGCTAATCAGAATTGCATCTAGCACTGGCATCTCCTCACTCTGGTAAATAATCATTGGGTGGGGGTGAAATTTAAACCCCGGAGGTGCTGGGGACTGCCTTACTTCTTTCATGCCCTCTAAATGTTCATCAACTTCAGGGACCAACAGGAAGAAGCCTCTTAAAGAGGAGTCCAGAAAGGTCATGTTGATGTCTTTGGCAAACTGGATAAGATGCAACCAGGAGTGCAGGTGAATAGTTATTCCAGATCCTGCTGCCACAGCAGCCCTTCAGCCTCATTATAAGTCATACAAATCATGAAGTTACTGAAACCAGAAACAGAATCCTTTGTCTTAATTTTATCCATTATTCAGCCATTTGGGACAATTTGTCAGAAAGTATCTGCCACATCTTTCTAAAAGTACAATGTATGCATAAGACAGCTCAGCACCTGCAAGACAGGGTGGCAGATGCTAACATATACTTTCCAAACCCATTTGTGGCCTGGTACTCCTTGTCTGGAGAACAGGAAAGCTGGGATCTGCAGACCTACTGCTGAAATACTGCATGTAGTTTGACAGTCATCACTTAAAACAAATATCACACAGATGGCAGAATATCCAACTTGTTTTCTTCAGGACCAGTATAACCATTTTGTATTCTTCTAAGCTATCTTTGTTAAAATCCAGAAAAATGACTTCAATGAGTAAACACACAGGAGAACTGAGGCAGAAGATACGTCTTTTGTAATCTCAGCTGGCAGGAGGTAGACCGGTTCTACGAGTCAATCCATCTTGGCTGCAAAACTTCCCCAAACTTGAGATCAAAGCTGGCTGGCTCTTTTATAATCATTCAAGTTGTCAACTCTTTGGTGGGAACTCCACATCAGGCTCAATGCATTTTCCTCCGCAGCAATGCATCTCAAGTCTTTTCAGAGGAGTCTTGGGCTCTTAAGTTTCAGTCACTTGCTTGAGAACCAGAACAAGGAGGGAAACCTAAAGGCAGACAAGGGTGAAGGTGGTATGGGAATACCAACCTACCAGAGAAGTTTCCAGAAGGGCTTCAGTAGGTACTGGTGCCCTTAAGTGGCATTCTACTACAGTTCAAGAGGTAGTGATGAAGGAATGGCAGGAGGGCTGAAATCTGTGCAAACAGTGCTTGGAATGCTGGTAGTAGAATTACAAAGTCTGAAAAACTGGATGCTCAATGTCAGAGCAATGACCAAGGAATCCGCAGCCAAGGTCATAAGCACCAACAATAGAAATACCAATATTAGGTAGATGGCTGACACATGACTTGACATCTACGGGCAAAGGAAACAGCTTGTACCGAAAAAAGCAGCTGTTATAACTGACACTTGAATCTCTGGTGCAGGTCTCATAGCACAGAGGAGAAAGAAGATCCAAGAGCGAACACCTGGGGAACCCCAGCACCCTGAAAGCTCACAGGAGTGATCATCACTAAGTCATAATACCAAGTGCACAAAGGTATCAGCCAAAATATTGTAATCAATCAGCAGAAAGAAAAGTGCACAACTGAAATGGGGTTAACAGGTTAGGGATGAAGGAAAGGGACATCTACTCCAGAAAAAGTACCAATGGGAGAGTTAACAACAATCAATAGGACATGCACGCAATGAGGACAGGCTACCAGAATCCTATACCGCCTACCTGACAAAGGACTTCCCTTAAGGGACTCTCATCCATTCTTAGCCATAAATGACTGCATTAATGAAGAATTTTGAGGCATGGACAACTTAGGACACCCTTAAGACTTTTTGTAAGGTAAACTCATTTTCAAAATATAGCTCATTTCTTTTTTGAAGAATAATGATCATCCAAATTTAAGAAGTTACTGAAGTGAAGGAGGAAGGTAGTATGTGTGGCAGAAAGTTTATCTGAGAAATGAACATTTTCTAGTACCTTCTTCCAGTTACACTTGGACATACCATTAAAATGTATGGAGAAAGAACATCTAATAGTGCCACAGTGTAGTCCAAAACAAGAAATTGTAATGCACCTGTCAGCAGGCACACCTGGGCTGCAGTTAGCACAAAACAGAACACTGCAGATCTCTAATACTGTGTGTCACACACCAGAAATGAAGATATAAAAACAAAAGAGACTAATGTTTGACAAGAGACAAACAAAGTAAAATAATTGAAATAATGGGAATAAATGAAAGAAAAAGGCAAACAATGAACCCAATACTTGGCCAGACAAAAAAATACAGCAAAAGCAGCTTAGAGCTGTTTCTCTCTTAATCCAAAGCTTTTCAAAGAAAGAAAGAACTAGACAGAAGTGGCACTGTGGAAGGCAATCTGGTAAACTCTTATTTACCACGTAGTTTTAATGCCTGCAGCACACACCCTAGAGGATATCCAAGATAGATCTCTTACCAGACCATAAGAATACTACAGAAACCTCTATGTAAAATGGGGCCTTCTTTCTGGCAATATGGAGCAGATGGAAAAGATAAGCAATTTGGTGCCACTACGGGAATCACCACCATCAATTCCCTTTTTCTATAGGGGTCAGGGTGTCATATCAACTGTTGTCATCTTTCTTGACTCAGTGCCACCGTACTACCTTCTTCAATGGCCATGCCAGACTGTCACAGGTCTCATGTAATCCAGTAGCCACTTCATACTGGTTAACACTGCTTGGGAGTGTGGCAATCCTTTATGTTTGGCAGGTTGGTTGTTTTTATGCCCATCTTTAAGCTCAAAAGAGCTGTCCCAGGTAACCTAGGCTGGGCAAGTAGACACCAACCAGCCAGTAGATTACTGACCAAGGGCTGCTGGCTTTACGGCCAGTACACATTGTCCAACAGAGGCACATAGATCCCTCCCACCATTAGCAAGGATCCATGGCACAGGACAGAGTAGGTGGGATCCTCAACCCACTTACCACTGGCAAACACCCATGCGTGTTTTTGATTAGCCAACTTGACCAAAATGTAGGAATTGTAGCAAGGGGACAGAATAATAACTACACGAATCACAAACAAGTATGGTGGATGCAAGTGAATGGTAAGCATGCTCTTCTACACCAGTACCTCTCAGATGTATGCAAATACAAGTCCTTCTAAAAAGCAGGATGCTAAATACTCATGCTATTTTATGATAGACAATACTGAATGATTTCTGTTTTGGTGACTTAAGCAGTATTATCCTGTGCCACTAAGCACATATATCAGTAACAACTGCTAGCAAACAGTTATGCAAATAAAGTGATAAACAGCTGCACTTCCTTCTTTGTGGCATTTCAGGCTAGAACTGAAAATAGCTATACTGCACTCGCAAATCAACTTTACCTCACATAATAAAGCTACAGATGCTGCATGACTAAAGACTCCCAAGAACCCTTCCTCCCAATGTGTTAACAAGCACTTGAAACGTACACTAAAAATGGGAGTGATGCTTACCAATAAACTGAGGGACACAGTGAGCACCAACAAAGCACACAAATATCTGGCATCTCTCCCAAGCTCAATTTTATTCACTTCCAATGATGACTGACATTCTGTTATTCCACAGCATCTATAGCTTTCATTCCAAAACACCACATGCACAATACTTACACCTCACTGCACAATGTCAATTAACTACAGTGTAGGAAAATGTAAGTTAATAGAAAGTAACTAAATTGTGCAGTACACTAGTGTCACTTTTCTGAAGAACTCAGTGCTACCCCTCAGTTATACTTCTCTGTAATCCCCCCCAACATACATCTGATATGCCACAGTTTCAGTGTTCTAGTTTTTATAAAACTTAAATTCAAAAGGTTGAATTAAGAAAAAATTACCTAACTTTTTTTTTTTAAGTTTAGATTATGTGGACAACCGAATAATAAAACAAAACCTGCCCTTGAGGAAATACCAATTTTGCAGATATATTTAGCAAGGCTATCACTCATACTCAGTGACAGCCTGCCTTACATACTACTTCTTCTCATTCACAATCTCTGGGAAATGTGGCTTTGTGTTGTGTTAAGTGGAGATACGTCTACAAACGTACAGAAGACCGTGATTAAGAAGACACCTTGGATCTAAGGCTGGGGGAATAGATTCTACTTCTCCCGTTGTGCAACACTGTGTGGAGCATGCAGTCTGGAAAAAATACACTTTCATGAACAAGCTACAAATAGCATGACCAAATCACAAAGTTCTCCCAATGCAACATGAACCTTTCGAACATCTACTTTTTCCTTGCACTTTATCCCTGTCTGGTGTTGTCTATAAAAGTAAAGTTTTGTAACACCTTACTAAATATTATCTAGCCCCACTTAGAAAAGTTAGATTAAAAGCAAACATTTCACCCTGGCTAACTATAACCACCCATACCCTTATGAAATCCAGAGACAGGGCATGGAAAACATGGGTATAAACCAAACTTCCAGCTGACCTCCTAAAGTATAAAGAACTTAGAAATCAGACAAAAAAAAAAAAAAACTTAAAGACAAAAAAGACTTTTATTATAATCCCCCAAAACATTAAAATCTGATGCACAAAAATTCTGGAATGCTATAAACCAAATACTACATCCAGATAACCCAACTTCACCAAACCCATGTCCTGACAAGTCACCTGAAGAAACCGCTAATACCTTCAACACCTACTTTATCAAATCCATTTCCAAGCTATTTAACCCCAACCTCTCAAACAACAACACTTAAAACTTCCCTACACACCCCCCTCAGCCACTATCTCAGTAAACTCCTTCTCTCTCAAACCTGTCTCCACTGACTATATCAGAACTCTACTCTCAAAGCTCAAACCATGCTCTGTATTAGCAGACAATATTCCTTCTTACTTTCTCCAGATTGCTGCACACTCCCTTGCTATGCCTGTATCTATACTAATCAAATCGCTCCTTCTCAGAGTCTAAAGTTCCTTCTAAATGGAAACAGTTTTACACTCTTCCTATTCATAAAGGGGGTAACTTCACAGAAATATTTCAGACCTATCGCTATCCTCTCCCCTCTCTCCAAAATCCTTGAGAAATGTATAAACAAACAAGTTATGGATGATCTCTTACAAGAAAAACTTCTCACTCCAGCACAGCATGGCTTCCGTCTCAAGCATAGTACAACCACTGCTCTTTCTCAACACCTTATCCCTAGCTAAAGATGATCACAAACTCATATCCTGTCTATTCCTTGATCTTTCTAAGACTTTTAACACTGTCTCTCACACTCTGCTACTTCATAAACTTGTAGACCTAAACTTCTCCCCTGATACAGTTGCATGGTTCTCTAGCTAGCTCTCTGATAGTGCCGAGTCCCATCGTACTGGCTGCAGCCTATCTACCCCCTCTCAGTAAGAACTGGTGTTCCCCAAGGTTCCATTCTTGGACTTCTACTCTCTAATATTTTCACCAACTCACTCCACGCCTCTTGTCCTCAATCTAACATTGTCCAATACGCAGATAACTCTACAGTCATAACTACTGCTAATTCCCCCTTAGAACTCCTAACAAATACCTAGACATCCTTCAACTCAGTACAGACGTAACTCAATAATAATCAGCTCATCCTTAACCCTAAGAAAACAAAATTGCTACTCTTTCTACCTAAATCTGCAAACCACACTAAACTTTCCTTCTCAATAAGATCCCTAAACAATACTCCTACAGAAGTCAAAACTAGCACTAAACTGCTTGGCATTACCATTGACAACCAACTAAAATTCTATCTTCACATTAACAATTGTATCAAAAAAACACACCAAAAGCTAGGACTACTATAAAGAAACAACAAATTCCTAACTACTGAAGCTAGGATTTCTCTTACCCATGCCTACCTTCTACCATGCTTAATCTATTGTTCCCAGATACTCACAAATCTGAACTCCTCCCTACTTAACAAATTGGAATCAACCTACCACAAAATAGCTAGATTTGCAGCTCAACAAACATATAAACCCCACCAGTCTCTCTCCATAAAATACCTGAACTGGCCCGAACTACCTCACCTGTTCCAACAATCTCAACTCCAAATCATACACTCGATCCTATATCAGCCTGATTTCTGCCCAAGTCCATCTTCTCTCATCTCTCACTACTCTCCTAGCAGACTCCTCCGAAGCTCAACCCAAGACCTACTAAAAATCTATAAACCCTAATCCAACAGAGGGTGCAACTTATATAGCTACCATCCCTCTACTGCATGGAACAAACTCCCACTAGAAATAAGGTACCTGACTAACAGTTTAAGCCACCAAAGACCACTTTAAAAACACTGGTCCTGCCACTGTACTCACCCTCCCTAATTATTACCCACCTTTTATAGTACAAACTAACTTAGTAAAACTTACCATTAACTACTTCATCCTATGCTTCCTATGCAACCTCCAAAGCTTCTTCTATACTCTGCTCCCTGAAATTCTTATGTAACCTTTTAATTTCTGCTACTCTGCATACAAAACCTTATATTTACTCAAATCTTTTTAAACCAAAACATACTTTATTCATTTAGTCTATTATTACTGTTATCTATTTAAGGTTTAGAAAATTTGTAGCACTGTGTTTTGCTTCTTATTTCTCAATGTTTGCAATTTAGAGCTTACTACTCAATTGTACCAATTTTGCTCCTGTATTTCTCCATTTCATGATCACCTCTACTGTATTCATACCTTGATTGTTGTTTACCATCTACCATGTCTTTCTGTGGAGCTTTTCTTCTCGGGCCTCCGCTGATAAAGGACCTGTGTCCAGTCGGAATTACCCGGTACACAAATGTAAATAACTAAATAAAATAAATTCTACTTTAACACTCCCCTTTTTGTTTATAGTACTGTTTTACCTGTCGACAATATACATGTATGTAGCGAATGTATTTTAATTACCACAAATCTCTATTGCTATTTTTATTGAAATGTATCTGTACTGCTATTTTTATTGCATTGTATATCTTTGGAGCTTTTCTCCCTGGGCCTCTGCTGAAAAAGGGCAGTAGCTCAGCAGGACACTCCTGGTCAACAAATCTAAAATAAATAAAAAACTGTGGTACTGCATCGCATCATCTGGCAAGGCATGCACTACAACACATTTTGCCAGAGTCTGCAAGTATTTATTTGAGTCATCGCTTCAATAAAAAGCTTCATAAACTTTTTTGAAACCATGGCCCAAATAAATTTAGTGTTTTCCCCGGTGACATCATGTCAAGCAGGCTCCATACACTTTAATGGACGTGTGCCTGCAAAAATGCAGTAATCATCCTCTGAAAGCCTATGGACGCTTCCTACGTTTTTCCAGAGTTGATGTTACAGAGGTTAAAGATCACCATTACTTCGCGGTGGCATCAGCACAGGCAAAAACAAATTTTGAAAGTTTTTTACACACACGTGTACATTTATATATATGGGTCCCCTTCAAAATATCTACAACCCAGAACATCTAATTTCATAACATGGAGACCAGAATATCTAAAACCCAAAACATCGAATTTCATAACATCTAACACTACAAATCACATGAAAATAGCATCCCCTCCACAAACAGTGACACCAAACTACCAAACACACTTTTATTTAAAACGTCTCCTACAACATGTACAGTGGAAACTTTCTGCTAATCTATGGGCTTCCCTCCTTTTGTTACTATTCCCGACACATTAGCACTAGACATCTACCTAACTCCTACTGATATAGATGCCCTAGTGTTTCAAGATCCTAATGGGCAACAGATCATCAAACCATTTAAGAGTTTTCCTCTCCTTCACTGACCTTTTTTCATCCCTAGTTATTGAGTTTTGAAGCCTAAAACATTCTATGCTTATCATCCCTCGTGCTTCCTAACTTCTCATAAAAGTTCTGATATCTCCCTATATGAGACAGAACAGCTTTCCAATAGCATTACAACATTTAACAAAGATCTCATGCAAAAAATCTAAGTTTAGTAAAAGTAGAAGGCCCAGTCCTCCCTCAACTGAGTTTGGAAGGATTGTTAAAATGCCCCAGAGGATTCCAGGTCTCAACACAGTAAAAAAAGAGATATGCGTTTCTTGAACTTGGAAAAAAATCTGTTGCTGGAAGGGTGGGAAGTCCCTGTGAGCATAATTCACTAAAGGCAAAAAAAAAAAAAAACACAAATAATCAGAGATCACTGTAACGACCTAGACATCAGTCATCCCCACAGTAGATGTATTTATTAACAAATCTACCTAATAACAGCATCTGGTGAATATAAGGGCATTATCCCTTCCATAAATTCTACATTCCAAGCTCCTCTGCTGACAATTCTAGGTAAACTGCACAGACTGCTACTCAATGAATATATACAGACTATGTTAAGTTTCTAGCATTGCAGAAGGTCTTCATCTACCATTCTCATTAGAGATCTGTTTTTCAAACTTAAATGGGGTATCTTTCTTAAATCAAGGTAATTAGAACCTCAACACCTAACAAACTTATCCAAAATTAACACCCCAACCTTGAGCATATCCATATTTTTACGAGAGCTCCACCTTTCACATGTAGAACACCTGAAACTGTTAAAGTCAAAAAAGGTTTAAATATTTTAGCATAAACAAATACAATTTGATCACTTACCTTGAGAACAACACTCACTGATATTCTAGGGAAATATAATGTAAATATTCTTAGATTGCATCAAAACATTATATTTTCAGCAATTACTCTATTAATCCCTTTCTAGAACTAAACTTATCCTGGCAATGCCTTTAGAGGGAAAAAAAATCAATCAAGTTAAGTTCCAGTAAGAATTTTTAGCATGTCAAATATGTCAAAACTTTTTTTTTTTTTTAAGTCTAGCTGTTCAGCTTAATACAAATGAAGCTCCAGAAACAAGGTTTCTAAAAAGAATGTAAAATCATATCAATTTAGACAAATAGCTTGTGAAAAGCCTCAGGCAATTAATTTAAATGGAAAATACCCCAACAACAAACAACTGCCTAAAAAAGATCCATCGGCACCCGAGGAGGAGAAAAATGTTTTTACTAAGACAGAGATCAAGGACAATAAGCTATCAATATCAGTGTCTTACAAGGGGCAAACCTTTGCATTCTCCACCCCACTCATATTCATCCAGGTCTCAGCCTCAACCTAGCATACAGATTTCAACTACTACACTGTCTTTCAAATATTCAAGCCATCATACCATCTTATGTGATTACATCTGAACTTATGTAGTTGTACTAAGAATTAAAGAGACATGATAATGCTTTACGATTTTTGTGAACTACATGTTTCAGTCACCCTATAATACTACCAATAAGACCACACTCCTACAGAGATAAAGCCAACAAAACCCCTGCAATTAAAAGTGGGAAATCACCCTAATAACACATTTCGGTGACAAGTCCCAGTACTACAACATTGGGCGAAATCCTGACATAGACCTTGCATTTAAAGTTGGGAAGTCCTTTTTAAATTAGTAAATCCACCTCAGCAGCCATCTGAGGGAAGTGTCACCAGTCTGCAGGATGATTTAATAGATTCACAGCGGGGGAAAAAGACCATTGCGAAATTTAGCACTGTTGGCATCTGATTCTTTAAAGCAGCAGCAGCACATCTCTCTGTTACAGAAGTAAAAGAAAACCATCAAGAAGGCCGCAATGACTTAAAACCTCAAAGCTGAGAATACAAACTCCTTTGAGAATGTGTGTTACGAAAAAACATTCTCCCAACAACCACCCTGTAAAAAAGAAAAGTAACATTATTATCTAAAGACTACGCTGCTCAAAACAGTAATCCATAAACACTTGTATACGGACTGAAACACTTCTCTAGTGAGCTAACCTTCACATGTTCCACTCCAAAAGAATGTTTGCCCTGATAAAACTAAATTTTACCAGTGGATCTCTTTGAAACAATGCAAATGTGGCCTTTTGTCTTTCTAACAGCTTTCTGTAGAAGAAAGGGCTCTGGTATCTCTTAGGGTTGCTGGTCACTGGTTTATGCTCCTTTTCTGAAAGTGTTCATGTACTCTCTCAAGATAACATGTGGATAACAATCCAAACAAGATGAGATCTTTACTTAAATATCTTAAGCTTCAAAATTCTCAACTGATATTCTTACAAGAAACCCATTTGATATCGGATGACATTACCAAATTAGACTCTAAAGCATTGTCTCTGTTAGTTCTGAAAATGTTCAAAAAAAAAGTGTTGCAATATTATGGAATAACAGACTCCCTGTTCCTAGAATAATAGATACCAAGATAATAAAGGTATGGTAGCATCCGTCACAATAGAATTTAATAGTAAAATATTTACATTATTTAACATATATTGGAGTCCTGGCTTTGGACTTAAAACAGCACAGCAACATATAGAACACATTACTCAATTTTCAAAAGGTAACATGATTCTAGCTTGTGATTTTAATCGTATTTTTGATAGTAAAGGCTCTACCTTCACTGGAAATAGGAGGATTTCATCCACTGCCAGGATATTAAAATAATTTACTGATTCCTTTTGTTTGAGAGATATAAATAACTATGCAGATACTAAATCATTATTCTATACTTTTTTCTCACAGGCATAACTCATTTTCAAGGATAGACAGAGTTTTTATTGCTAATAATTTAGTTGATTCATTATCCAATGTTAAGGTGATTGCATGTCCCCCTCTCTAATCATACTTCCATAACCTTTGACTTATCTATTTACTCATTATATAATGCTCAGATAAAGAGGATTCTAGCCTACATCTCTAATTTGAATGATTTTAAATCCTTCATATCTACAGAAGTTCAAAACTTTATTGAGCTCAATACCACTAAAGACACTTCTGAAATTTTCATAAGGGACGCAATAACAGCCTACTTATATGGTAGGATAACAAAACTTGATAATTTGAATCTACTCCTTTTAAAAAACAAGGAAGACAAAACTATTAAAAACATATAGATTCTTTAAATACGAAGTATCTTGAGATTTTAGATCATAAGATAAAGATTAGTTTAGAGAAGTTTAAATTTATTATTTTTTCATCAAACCTTAGCTCCATAAATATGCCTGCCAACAAAATTAATAGAATGAATAAATTTAATCACATTAAGGAACTTTATTCACCTCAAAAAACGAAAAAGGTTTCTGGTCTTCATAACATATTGAATGGATTTAGAGATTTTTTTTCTAAACTTAATCAGTCTACTGAGTTAATAAACCCCATAACTGATATAAAGTCGTTCATTAATAAAAACACAAAAAATGTCAACTGTTCAACAAGTTGAATCATTAGACAGACAAATAACCCTTAATGACATTCAAGTACAAATTAACAAATTAAAACAAAACAAAGCCCCGGGTAATGATGGTATCATCCCTGAAATTTATAAAATTTTACCTACAAAAAGCTCTCTCGATTTTACACTCAGTTTTCAGTATAGCCCAAACTAAAAATTTAATTCCACCATCGTGGAAATATACCTTTATCACTCCTATTCTAAAACAGGAAAAAGATCCTACCAAATGCAAGTCATACAGACCGATTTCTTTATTAAATACAGATTACAAAATGCCAGCGTGCAAATTAAATTATGCAAATATCAAAAATTTCCTTCCATATTAGACACAACTCTGATATAACATTATTAACATTAACCATATAGACATTCAGTTAAGAACTTTAAAAGATAACCTAAACTATTTATAGCTTAAACATAATTTATATGACAATAACTATTATTTACTCTACACAAATTTTCTTTAAAACTTTTTAAATATTATTACCCAACTTTACATTATTGGTTGTCATCATTCTGATTAGAACTGTTCCTATATTTCACAATTTATACTGAAACAAATTAACCAAATTTAGGGGAATTGTCCCCTTTAAGAACCTTTCATATAAAATTATGGTCTGATGAATATGATTTGGGTTTTAATGAAACATCAAAAAATACAACTGTGGATGACATCTTGATTACTTTGCAGGTAAAAGTCCTATCTTGACAGAGTTATTTATTAATATGGACAAGTTTCAGAAAAACTCAGGTCTTAGATTTAATCATACTAAAACACAAATTCTCTTAGTCGGTCAAAAAAAAATCAATATTCAAGATAATATGTACCTTAAACTCAACAAATAACATATTTAGGTATAATTATTTCTAACAACTTAAAAGATACATTAAAAATACATTTATTTCAACAAAAGTATTCAAATAATAGAATCTCCAACAAGCTCATGGTTAAAAATAAGGTTCTCAATGGAAGAAAAGTTGTCACTTATAAAAGATGGTTTTACTTCCTAAAATCTTGTATATAATACAGTCTATATCTATTCCCCCTACCCATACAGTAATTAAAAAGTTTAATTCTCTCATTAAGTTCATCTAGCATACACTTAAACCTACAACTGCGTTATCTATCCAAATGTTTAACTGGGATAATGGTGGCATTGCTTTGCCTAATCTAGAATTTTATGCTATTTCATCCGTAATTAAAACTATTACTCTTCTTATAGATAGTAAATATTCAGCTAAATGGAAAGATTACATTCTTTATCTCAAAATCCTAATAATACTTTTCAAATTAATATGTTAAACTTAATAAATACTTTTATTTGGAGACTGAAATAATTTTTTTCATATCATTACATTCAATTATATAGATCTAACTACATAATTTTAATTTTGAAATCTTTCAAAAACTTTAGACACAAATTATATGAATACTGGATATTTCTTATTTTCCCTATAGCCTATACTCATAATATCATCTTCACTACAGATTATCATAAAATGTATTTATTTAAACAAAAGCATTTACAAGTTTGATATCAAATGATGAATAATAAGTTAAAATCACTTAACATTCTTATTGAAGAGAATAATTTTGATTCATCCTATTGGCTTGACTTACAAGAAGCTAGGAAATATATCAAAGATAAGCTCGATCCTATTCCTTCTACAACTAAATCAATACTCCCCAGGCTAATACAGTAATTAATGGTTCTCATTCGACAGAATGACTCGAATAAAATTAGTCTCTTTCACATATACAAATCAATAAAATCAGACTTAGATATTCATTCAGAAAAATATTGGAAATCTTTTATTACCATTAATAATTCTTATCCTTCACATATTGATAAATTATGTATACTCCAATCAGCTCGTACAACTACATCCTCACATAAATGGAGAATTTTTACTTGGAGATTTTTTGAACAGATCCTTTCTTACTCCATTTAAAGTCAACAAGATATCAAAAGAAAACGTTTTATGCTGGAGATGTAAAAAAGTTATTAATGTGGATTGGGCACACATTTTATGATTGTCATCTTTTAAAGAAATTTTGGGATGACATTAATAACTTCCTACAAGCTATCTTTACAGATAATTTTTCAATCAATAAAATCACTTATTTTGTTTAACACTCCAGTCCCAAATTGTGTAAATTCAAAAAATGTGGTCTGTTCTATCCATTGCCAGGAAAGAAATCACTAAAAATTGGAAATCCTCTCAAATCCCTTCTTTTTAAAACTTTAAAGATCTTCTCATGAAGTCTCTAAATTTGAAATGATGACAGTTAGAGCTAGATCATCAGGGAACACAACAACTTACAACTATTGGAAGAGTATAAATGATCTACTGGCCAGCAAAATGATTCTAGTTTCATTTTATTTTTTTTTAAACAATTTAAATAGTAAACTTCATCCATAAGTAGTGAACACTTTTGTAAATAGGTATGTTTATTCTTATTTTTGTATCAATATTTTCTATTTTTATCTATTGTATCAAAAAATCTTATCAATTATTTTATAACAGTTGTATGTTTTAGTTTTGATCTTAATAAAAATTTTTTATCAGAAAAAAAGATAGCATGTAGAGAAGAAGCATGATTGCTTCAACCTTAACTTCTGCATCACCCGAAAAACAGAAAATGACATCTCCTACAGGTAAAAGTGTACTTTGAAAGGTTTTGAATATACAGCAGCTAAAAGTACCGCATTTTGGCCTTCATAATCTTTTAGCATGCTAAAAGCAACACATTTTAGCTTGGGCTCAGCTCAGCAATTGCAATCATAGGAGACATGACTGTTTTTTTATCTTTATCACTTTGCCAAATGCCCATAGGGATGACAAGATTTTTTCAATAAATGCATAAGACTCAAACTAAACAAGTACTGGGTGAGGCAATCTGAATCTGAGTCCTTGTGAAAGAAAAAATCTGTAGTTTTTGTTTTCGTTTCCTTTTTAATCTGACGTCACTATCTCTGCCCATTCAGCAATTTTGTCCCTCATATAATCTGTACTGTCTACACTCCCTTTCAAGGATACCTGAAAATTTTGAAAAACTAGGAGAACAGACTGAGAAGGACCATCAGTTCAGCTTCCATCAATAAGTGCTTCTGCACAGCAGATCATAACATCCTTCTTGTCTGAATCAAACTCTATTAGAGGATTCAAACATGTTGATAAGATCCCCTCAGTTTCAGTCTATAATCAGATCTCTGCATATATTCAGACAGACTGGAGTTTACCTTCCTCAGCTCTACCTTCCACAGCTCTACTATGATCAAGCTCAGTTAATTATATAATGAAAAGCCTCCAAAGGAACACTCATCCCGTGACACTGATTAACAGCACTAGTGGCCTTGCTCTCCACCCCAAATGCCATTCCTGTTGGTGAGCCTCTTGTACCAGAACTTAAATTTTTGTGCGGATTTACTCTTTCTTAGGGATCAATACTTACTGAGAAGTGATCAAAGCCTAAACCAGTTATTCCAAAGTAGAAATCAAGTACAACATTATTAAGCAATGGCTTTTTAAGACACCATTTGTTTATTAGGAACCACAACAAAAACACACCAAAATACTGTCTCTCCAATGAATGCAACGACCAGGATCTAAAATGGAAAATAAATTCAACTGCTTCAAGCTGCTGCAAAGAACAAACATGTAGTAAAACAAATGTACTTTACTCTAGTGCCTCGGTGTCGCTACATTCAAGGAATAAAACAGCCACATAAAATAAGCTCTTTTATACTTAATTACAAATTACATTCAACTAATCAGTTAAATATACTTCAAATTTAAAGCAAACACTTCTAATTTAACTCATTGTTCAAACCTTTAGGAACCCAAGTTTTATACTTTAAAATATATACACTTTCCTTATATAATAGATTCTGTTTTAACATTCTCATTTTCTTCAATACTGTTAATTTGTTCCAATATAGTACCATACAACAGTTTAACATCACTATTATGCTTCATTTTAAAATGTGAAAAAATTATTTCATCTTCCATTTGATTCCTTATGTCTCTCATGTGTTCCATGAATCTGGCCTTGCTCTCCAACCCAAATGCCATTCCTGGTGGTGAGCCTCTTGTACCAGAACTTGAATTTTTTTTGTTGATTTACTCTTCTTCTTTGGGATCAGTACTTACTGAGAAGCGATCAAAGCCTAATCCAGTTATTCCAAAGTAGAAATCAAGTATAACATTATTAAGCAATGGCTTTTTAAGACACCATTTGTTTTATTAGTCTTTCACCAGATGTCTGCAAACTTACACTTACTAACAAAAAATTACCATCTAGTTTAACAAGTGTCTTACCTATTCTTGTGCCATATCAGTGCTATACTATTTCTTGTGACCTCTCATTTTCTTATTACATGCACTACACAGGAAGAATGGCCTACAACCAGACTACTTACACATTTCTGGTCTTCTATTACAAACTGTCTTATTTTACCCTTTCCTTCCCTTCTCATTACTTTCCAGTATTCTTTTAAAAACTATTTACATTACCCATTTCCCAACCCTGTACTGGTTTTCAGCTGCACATACACATATTCCCCCATCCAACCAGGATCTTTGTTTCTCCTGTCATACCACATTTGCCTGTACCTGCCTAAGTTTCTTTCTTTCTTGCTCATCTACACAACTGTTTTAAGCAGATCTTTCCTTTTTTATCTTTTCCCCACGTAACCCCATATTTCTGATGGACTTGCCTTACCCTAGTATAAATAATTTTCTTAGTATCCATATCCATATAACAAAACTTACAGTTTTCTCAATTTTTGTATTATCTTCTGTTTAGTCTCTTCCCACATATCCTTAGCTGCCGCAACAGAGCCATTTCTAATCTATTCTATACTCCTAAATACTTCATTTTATCATGCCTCCATAAATATGGACATTGTTGGACCAATTCACGTGTGGGTACATAATTTACCCCTATTGCCTTTGTTTTAGCTTCATTAACTTTGTATCCTGAGAGGATATGAAACGGTCTTAAAATGTTCCACGACATTGTAATGTCCCTTTCTGGTTTTGTCATACAATATCATCTGCAAATACAGCCAGCTTTTCCTGACTACCATACCAATTATATCCTTGACATTCTGAGTCCCTTATTTTCTGTGTGCCTTATTTTCTTTGCCAATCATTCTAAATATAATGCAACAACAAAGGGGAAAATGGACAACCCTGCATGGTTCCTCTACTCACGCAGACGTTATACGAGAGGATGCCACCCACTTTAAATTTTCGCCTCCGATCCCTCATATACACTCCTAATCAACCTTATAATTGTATCAGGGAAAACAAATGCATCCATTGCTCTGCTCATGAAGTCTACTCTGTCAAATGCATCAAGACCCACCAACAACAAAGGTATTTTCTTATATTCTACTTCCCTTTGGATCACCAATATTCTAAATATAGTCAAATGTTTGCCTCCCCTCCACAAAACCACACTGATCCATATCTATCAATTTTGGTATCACTTTTGCCATTCTTTTAGCTATTATAGACACGAACAATTTATAATCATGGTTTAGTATTGAAATGGACCTGTATGAAGCTGGATCCGATGGATCGTCACCATCTTTAGGTATTACAGTTACCACGTCCTTCTTCCAGGATGCTGGTACTTCTCCTCCTCTTAAAATACTGTTAAACAAAACCTTCCAGATCTTTATTAGTTTTCCGTCCTAGCTTCCAAACTTCCACAGGAATACCATCTATTCCTGTGGCCTAGCCATTTTTTATCTCACCTCTTCCTATCCTGTCCATAATTGAGCCTCATCTACCTCTAACCTTGGCAAATTTAATTCTTCCATAAATATTTCCATTTGTATCTTTTCTTGACTTCCATATTTCTCTGCTTTATACAAACTTTCATAAAATTTTCTAAATATTTCTAGGGTCACTTGTTATCTTCATTGTTATAGGCTCCCCAAGCTTGCTGATGGCCCTTTCCACTTTCTGTTGCTTGAGTCATTGTGCTAAAAGTTTTTGTGCTCAAGAATAATTATCAAGAAACAGTTGCTTAACAGCAATCTTTCTAAATTCATCCAGGTTATCGATGTAATCCCTTATTTTCTGTTTAGCATTCTGCAGTTGTTCCTTTTCTTCTAAGAGATTCCCCCTATTTTGCAATACTTTAACATTTGTCAGTCCCTCTAAATAATTCTTATTACTTCTTCACCATATCTCCCTTTCCTTTATTTCCACCTTAGTTTTAAATTCCACTTTAAATTTTATCCCACTCCCTAGCTATATTTTCAGAAGAAATTTCTATATTCTCTAGTAGCTTCTATATTAAATTCCAAAACCCATTCCTTAAATTTCTCTCTTTTCAGCCGATAGGTGGGAAAGTGCCAGTGTCTCATTTTTATTTCATTACCTTGCATTTTTAATTACTGGCACATGATCTGAATTGGTTACTGGGTGCGTTTCAAGACCTTCAATTAAATGCACATATTCCTGTGAGATAAAAATACTATCTAGCCTAGTTCAGTTTTTGTATCTTGGAAAATACGTAAATTCACTCCAAACTCCTAGTACTGAATTCACATCTTCCATGATAAACATTTTCATAAATTTTTCAAAAATCTACCCTCCTTTGCTATATTTTCCCTTCTAGCCCCCCCCCCCCCCCAACTACTCTTTATTGTTGCAAATCAGATTCCAGTCTCCAACTATAAGTAATGTTCCCTGCTGATGGCCAATTATTTCTCCCGAATTTTCTTAAGCTCCATTATAGCAGTTTTAGATGGAATGTAAATGCATGTGAATGTAATCCTCCTCCCTTGCTTGTAGCCCCTTAGTACTATAGATCTTCCATTATTCTCTTTTTTTCTCTTTTATCACTATTGGAGCTCCTCTTGCAATTAATATAAATACTCCTCTTTCCCTTTGCCCCAGATATTCTGCTAAATAAACATCCTGAAAACCTTTATCAAATTCACATGTTCAATTCTTTCCAGGTGTGGCTCTTGTAGCATAGCTCTTTGCACTCTACATTTTTAATGTAGTTCACTACTCTTTCTTTTTATAAAAATGAGAGTGCAGTCCACAAAATTGGCAAACAATAAGCAACTGCTGACATAAAATACAAAAAATCACATTTATTTAGATGCGGCAAGCGCTTTCACTAAAGAGCTTCATCAGACCATAAACACAAACTGGTCTCAGGACATTTAAAAGTTCAGAACAGCCAATCACATTGCAATGAATAGTTACATCACTACTCAATTAAACACTCTACATTCTTTCAATCTGCCTTTCACCCATACATATTCCCAACCTAAAGTCTCTTTTAAATTAAACTCCTCTTGTATTTCCTTCAAAGTTTTCAATTCTCCTCAATTACTATTTGCAGACAAAATTGTATTGCATTTTGTTTGGTTTGCCACCTCCATATACTGTTATTCTCTCACTTAGAATTTTTCTATATTCCACTAAATGCCTTCTGCATCGGTTCTGTTAGTGGTAGATTTAACTTTTCTTTCCTCGTTTCCAACAAGGTCTTTATGTCTCCCCTTCTCTTGAATATTGTTCTTTCAATCGGCCTGGTAATCTACTATTCCTAGCACATTCGTAATTATGCAAGCCTGTAGATTCATTTGTAGGTCTAATACGCAGGCTACCCTCAGTTTTTCACCATTCCTTAGGTAATCTCTATATACCTATTTTACCTTTTTAAGCATGTTAGTCAAGTAGGGTCCAAGGCAGCCACGGTGGTGCAGCGGTTAGCATTGCTGCCTCACAACAAGAGGTTCTCCGGTTCGATCCACGGCTGGGGTGCCTTCTGTGCAGAGTCTGCATGTCCTCCCTGTGCTCGTGTGGGTTTCCTCCCACATCCCAAAGACATGCAGTAGGTGGACTGGACACACTAAATTGGCCCTAGGTGTGAATGTGCGCATGTGTGTGCCTTCTGTGGAAGGTTGGGTACCGGGCTGGCAACTCAACACCGGAAAACTCCACTGCCAATTATGAGCGGACAGATGATCCGTTGTGGCGACCACTAACTGGGAAAAGCCGAAAGAAGAAGTCAAGTAGGGTCCAAAAAGCTCGCCTTGCATACACAAAACTGGGGCATAATACACAGCTGTAGATTAGACCATGAGTACAAGTCTTAATTTTACTGTTTTCCATGTTTGTAGCTGCCATTTTATCTTTTGTAAAAATATACGCGTCTTCTCTAGTGAGTCATTATCTGTGTTCCCAAATATTTAATTTTATCTTCTCACAGACCCTTCTCACCTCCTATTTCCTCCTCACTCTCCTTTTCTGTCACCAATAAAGCTTTACTCGTATCCCTGTTCATCTTGTATTTTGACTTTTTCCCAAAGTCTTCTGTTATTCCCTAAAATACCTTCTGATCTTTTTCACGTTGAGTGATTATTACTACACAATCATCAGCAGCATAAAAAGTGTGATTTTTTTTTTTCGCTGTCCCTCCATTCAAACCTTTCTCTTTAATATTCTAAATTATTTCTGGCAAAGGCTCAATATACATTGTAAACAATAGGGGGCAGCAGACACCCCTGCCTAGTCCCACTTTTTATATTTACTTTGGTCAAAAGTCTTGCCCTTATCTTCACTCTTATTGACACTCTACTATAAATTGTCTGCTGTAGCCTCTGTGACGCCCCACCACTAGCCCAGTAATCAAGGAGCCTCAATCCTCACCACTAGCACCAGTAGGGGACGTACACTGGAAAATGACAGGTACACACACAGTATTTCCAGATGCAGATCTCTGCATCAAGTGTAATTTCCCTTAAGAGCACACAGAGACCACAGTCAATCCAGGGTTGTTTTCTCCTTTCTCCAGATCCCCAATAAGGCTCCCCACTGGCACAGCTATAGGATTGAGATCTCAGCTGAGTGGCCAAGCCAAGACCTCCAGCACCCTCTCTGTCCAACCAGTGCTTAGTGTCCCTGCCCATGTAGCTGATGCACACACCACTTTGAGGTTTGATTTACACACACACACACACACACACACACACACACACACACACACGGGAAAGGCTGGCATAGGTTTACTAGCTATGCCCCCTTCTTCCCAGACTATAAGGTACTTGTTACTGCCACCAGCCAACTCTTTATCAGCTACTTTAAGGCCCTTAACAAAGAGTGTCCAATCTTACTGTATAATGTTACCATCAATACAAATGGTAGTTTGACCAAGAGCAAGGCTATTAGGAGTGGCCCACAGTGTCACCAAATAAATATGCAAGTACTCTCAGAACTTAAATATGTCTCAAAAATAAATCAAATCACAATGAAAAGTTTACATATATTTAATAATAAAAAACAAGAAAATACTCAGTATATAATCACAGTAACACCAGAGTTCAAAATCATAGGACATATTTAAAACAACTTTGCAGGACAGTCTCAAATAAAGAAAAACATCTAAATTAAGCTTTGCTATACTCTTGACTATATCTAAAGAATTACTACATCCTAGTTAACGTACTTACAGATGTGGTAAATGGGTCTTCCAGCTGATATTGTCAGGTCAAAGAAAATACAGAATACTCAGTCTCTCTCAGAGTTATTACATTAATATCTCAAATATTACTGCTGGGATAGCTTGCAGGATGACATCACATTGTCATCTAACTCTATCCCAGGCAAAACCCCCATCGATGCAGCTGGTAGCATTTAGCATCTACCCGTGAAAATACATATATAATGTTTTTCTTAGATCCAAGGCAGATCCTGGAAGTCATAAAACAATAAAAACACTTCCAAGACAATATAGTGAACCTCTAGTTCTAAACATTGTGTCTGCTATTGCACTGAAACTGAAAGATAACATCCTTTTATTATTATGTGGCTATAAAGTAATTTAATTTCAGATATTTTCTGAAGTTAACCTCTGGTGTTGAGTTTCCATTGTTAAAATATATGCATCTAAACAGTTACACAGTGCAGGTACATTTCAGTTCTAATCCAGTAGGGTACACTGAGGTTACATCTTTAAGCTCAGTCCTTTGTAAAATACCTTTTCAAACACACACTTCTGTACCAGCAGTTTGACCTACAACTGTATTAGGACTGTATGTTATGTGTAGCACAAGCATCTTACATGAAGCATGTTGACATTCACAAATGACATATAGCCATTTACAAAATTCCAGACATCTGTGCTGGCAGTATTTCTCTGTCACATTTCTATATAAATCTTGTTGATATTCACAAATGACATATAATTATTTACAAAAATTCCAAATAGCTTGGCTGGCAGTATCTCCTTTTGTGATGGCCTCATTCATTTTTCAGGGAACCTTAACTGTTTGACTGCTTTAAACATATAGTTCCACCTTAACCTAACACATGTTTTCTCAACATCCAATGAAAGGGCCAGGTTTTTCTTTTTCCTGGGCATTCTCTATTATGATTAGAGTCTTAATCATGCTGTTCATTGCCCCCCCCCCCCCAAGCAATTGCTTTTAACACATTTACAAATTAACAAGTTGGCAAATTTTTAAAACTCCCTACAGTGCACTTTGTTGCAACTGCTGTGCTAACAAATAGTTGCAAGGAAATGATTCCTTTGAGCTTGTGCTTCACTAAGTTTAACGCTGACTGCCAAAATCCCAATTACTAGAAGATGACGATCAAACTCAATCAACTGTAATTAAAGTACTGAATATTGGAAAGGAAAGAAAAGAACTGGAGATGGGATTTTGAAAAAAGAAAATTTCATGGAAATAAATGGAATTTGTGGGAACAGTATATGTAGAAGTATGCTCACGAAGAGAATGAATGAGATTTAAGGCAAGGTAGGAATTTATGTAATATTGGAGTGAATGAAAATTATTGAAAAGAAAACTTCTAATTTCACTGCATTAACAATAACGGCAGCAAACATTACTGCAGTTTCTCTACATTTCTAGTGATAAAATGTATACTACTGTTACCATTTATAATGTAATGATTTCATACAAAGGTTTCAAAAAATTTACAATTTGAAAGAAAAGATAGCTCCATACAAGTACAGTTTATCTAGCCTCTACGTTGTTAGAAGTCCTGCAAACAATACAGCCAAGGCACACATCATGATCTTACCACAAAAGCAACTGAATGCGACTCCCTTAGGAAGCTCCCCATGACCAAATTGTAAAGTACAAGTTATTGATATAGTTATCTACTCTATTATACAACCGATTAGTGCATGCACCTGAAACCCCCCCCTGCAAATCCATCTAGTAAAGTAAACACTCATGAAAACACACAGTTGCCTACAGTAAGAAATAATCCATATTACAAAGCAGGTCACAGTGCGCCTTAGGATTTACCACATACTACCCGAATTGTAAACTAAATAATGATGACAACATTAAGTCACCAACGGTATGGGCAGCTGCATACTGCAATACAGAGGAGTGCAAGTGTGACAATGGACTATAATGCCTACTTGGATGCCCTGCACTTAACCCCTGATGTGCACTTCAGACTTTTACATGCTGGCATTGCAAAATACAGAAATGACTGCTCATGTGTTCTTAGCCAGGGTTTTCTATTTTGCCCCATTTCAATGTAAGTGATTCGGTTGGTGTGAGGATAGCGTCAGAGTAGAACATGCCTTCTCTCTTAAAGTCAAAGCTTCATGTCAATCTAAATCAACAGCATTTTATTCAACTGCTACTAGGTCAAAGAAATTCTGCAGATGGCAATCCTGGAAAACTTTTTTGCACGGAGGCGAGCCCCCACACCATGTGAATATACCTACTCCAAGGTCATACAACAGCAGAGAAATAGAAAAACTCCACTGTCACAGAAAGGTATTTCAGCAGAATTTGTTCAATCCATTGTGAAAGAAACAGCTGCCAGTAGACTGACTGCATCCCACTTCACCTTTACTTTGCCTGCTACCTGATCCAACCATGATTTTGGCAAATTTCTTGCAACTACTGCTGCCTTCCAAGTTAAACATTAAATGATGCAAAAAGTTAAACATGTTACAGTACTTAAGAAAACCTAACTTCCAGATCAATTACTGTTACAGAAAACCTGATTTTTGGCACAGTTAATTGAAAAGTGTACACTTGCACTACATAATGTTAGCATATGGATTAGAAACGACAACAAATCAGAAAACATATTGATAAATGCCTACACAAAAAGTCTTATGGTCATGTAATTCTGGATCTTCAGGCCTTACATGCCTCCAACTCTAATCCCCAGCAGCCTCTGCATCTCATTTTATGTAAGTACGTCTTTCAGCCTCATTCTGAAATTGTGCACTTTTATCGTTTCTTGCCTGTAATAACTCAACAACAGTAAATCTTTAGAAGTAAAGGCTTGCAGCTGGGAGAGCTAGCCTTTTTGAATACTAGTTTCCCTGAAAACTCTCTCGCAAAGCTCATCAACAAGTCCAGGTAATTCTAACAAACTTTAATTTCTCATAATCATCCTCTTAAATCACATCTCACAATGTTACCAGTTAAAGAATAAAGATGAAAATAAATGTCTATCTCACAGAGCAAGTTAAACAATATATCCAAGCATCCACATCTAACCTACACAACAGGAAATCTACAATTAAACACTTGACTGGTAAAATTTCACCACTACAACCACAGAACATTTTTTGAACAGTTTTTTGCAGCTGAAAAAGAAATTAACTAAAAAAAAAAAGAAAAAAAGAAAAAAAAGAAACACCTCCTTAACATCCACATGCCTCTGTTTTTATATCTGCAAAAATTAAAACCCCCATACACATCTTCCTTGTCAAATTACACAGACATGTTTGACATTACTGGATCTGGGGGTTAGATTTAAACAGCCTCCCTTTCAGAACACACAAATGAAAATGTAAAGGAATTAAATTCCAATACTCAACAACAGTACAAATAACAAATGGACAATACTTAATGGCTACTACAAGAAAAGCTATATCTAACCATAACCACATAAACGTGATGAAAGTATAATTCCTACATTCCTGCATTCACTCTGCATGACTGTTATATTTCACTGATAAGTATCCTTGGCTTAGGACTGGTGGTAACATTTTTGTAGTACAACAAAAGTAAGGCATCAGCGTCAAATTAATCCATAAAAAATAACAAGGCTATCCAGAACTGACAACTCAACAAGGCTGAGTGGACAACCAAACAGGATTTACTAAGGGAGCAATGTATGCACGTTTCTCCTCTGGGAGCACCCAGTCTCTTCAGTGATACCCTACTGAAGCTCACCTTCCACTGGCACTCAAATCACTGTTGATTACTGCCTAGATTGGTTAGACCTCTCATAGAAACACCTTGAGTAGAATCACTGCAGCACACAACATATTAGGCACACTGTAGTATTAGGACTGGCTCCTACTAGATGGAAAAGTTACCAGCTTCTGGGATAAATTTCAAAAGGCCTTAGAAGCCACTAACCCATGGTTAATACAATGCCAACTGTACTACCCATACTGATATTGGCAGATCTTTTTCCAGAGTACCATTACTTGACTCTTGATTTTCCAGAGAAACACCCTACTTTTGCATTAGAACACATCAGTATTCTCATTCCTGTTCAAGACAGACTTCTCCCTTCCAACCCCCTGGCTTACTAATGAACTTACCAGCCAGCTACAAAAAAGGACTTCTCCTGAAAATAACAGAAATCAGATGGAAAGAACCCTCAAAAACATGAGTAATATACAGAGCTGAAAATAACTGCAGTGGCAACCACAAACTGTGCCATGTTTGCTTATGTATGGAAAAAAAACACAGCATCCTTTAAGTTCTTGAACCCTAAGCCAATCACTCCTCACTTCCCTCTCCTACGGAAATTAAGAGAGTACATTGTGGCAGAGACACAATAAATCACATAATCCTATATACAAACTGTATTACACTTTTAACAGGCTTAATTAACCTTTCACTTCACAGAAATCTCTGCAAAAAATGCAAAAAGCTTTAGGATTACTTTTCAAGAAGTTCTCTCTTTACTCCTTCCGTCCTTAAAAATGCCCTAATTATTACCACCCCCCTTTGCACATACCTACAACTTATTTCCAAGAACCACTGTTACATGTCTGTCCTTTAAATATTCATATATTATCTCTTTTACAAAGACAGCTTCCCCAACTTCAACATCCACCTATTAGCCAGAATTCCTGAAATAATTATTTACAACCAGCATTAACAAGTGTCTCAATTTATCCCATGCAGCACACAGTTTGTAATACCTTAAACAGCACTGTACACAGCAACAAACCTGTTCCTTTTTTAAACAAGAGACATCTTTATTGAATCATCACTTACGAAATAGGCAATCATATATTTATATAAACAAAACAAACCAACATATCTTCAGTTGCAAACATTATTCATCACATAAAATTTTCCAGTCAAACATTACACAGCTCATTCAATTCCTACCTTCCCTTAAACAGCAACAAACCTAATCCTATATTTGAAATGTGGGTGATGACTTTTTCAAGTTAGTAAACATAGATTTTCTTTAAATCAGATACTTGCCAAATCCACCTATTCAAACTGGGTTTCAAGAAAGTAATATTATATCATTTCAGAACTACTCAGTCTCCCTGGTGTTGTAAAGGGATAAAGTCATGACTATGGCCTAGACAACCTGGGTTTGATCAGCAGCACAGGCTAGAAAGAGTGTCAGAGAGATTTTGTGAAAAACTGGGTCCACCTTTGAAGATACTCACCAAAACTTATGGATGAATTCAATTTCAGCAATACTCTTCTTTGCTTGCTGACTTCTCTCTCTCGCTCCAGTGTCTAATCCATCTAGTGCATGTCTCTTGAATGTGGGAGAAAACAGGAACACCCACAGGAAACCACACAAACACAGAGAAAACATGCAGACTCCACCCAGAAGACACCTCAGCTGAGAATCAAACTGGGGAAACCTCTTACTGTAAGGCAACAATGCTGTGCCACTAAATGCCTTTCTTAAAAATTCAAAAATTGTACTAGCTGCCTTGAATTCATCTCCCTAACCAAACATTAAGTGATCTACATCACTTGAGCTTCTACAAAAATATTGACGAGTTCTTTATTGATACCTACAAATGTTAAATGCTTCCAGCACCCTGAAAATTAAGCTCAAAATAAGACCAACCAAAACTTTAACCTCAGAAACCCCTCACTTTTTACTGAACTTCAACCAGACAAACTACCAATAAACTCTGGAAAACAAACATTCTGTAAGGAATCACTGTAGAACTATATTCTTATCTTTATCTCTGCAATACTAACACCCTATAAGTTATAAACAGCCATGTCCATAGCAAATAGTTTGTAAAAATGCTACATTGTGTATTGTGCCATGACACAGGTTGCAGCTGAAGTGGCATCTGACACCAGTCCACCTACATGGTCAAAAACAATTTCAATATATAAATCATACTAAAAAAAAAAAAAATCCCCTAAATCCACCATATTTATACGACTTGTCAAAAAGAAATGCTACACTAACACAGCATGTGGACCTGCAAAACACCCTAGTCCACATTCAAAACACCTTCAGTTCTAACTCTACACTTCTACATACATATAACATATTGCAAAATGAATTCAAAACTGGCTTACAGGTAGAACCCAATGAGTTGAGGTAAATGGTATCTATATGGAGTTTACCAATAAACATACGAGTGCCACAAGGGTTGATATTGGGTGCATATTTATTCAGCTTGGTAATGACTACACTACCTACAGATATTAAATGCTGGTTGAATAAATTTGCAGACAACTGTAAGGTCAGATTTAGGTTAAAATCAGAAGAAGATAATATACATTTAAATAACTACATGGTGAAAGAAATGGCCTCAAGTTTAATTGTGGAAAGTGCAATGTTATGTACTCTTCCTAGGCAGCACACCGTTTTTGATGATGTAGCTTTTTCTCCAGGTGGTGAAATACATAATTGGGTATTACTGTTACTAATAAAATTTCTTTTTGACAAATATTTGACTGTTATAATGAAAATATAGCATGTTATTGTCTATACAGCTATTAGTCTAAATAGCTATTTAGACTAATAGCTATATTAATATAGCCTATTACTTGATACTTGCTTATATGATACTTAATTATAACTAAAAGTAATTTTACTTACTTATATAATATAGTCTATTAGTTATAGTCTAAATAGCTATTCTGTCACCACTGGCAAAAAGTATGGAGAGGTATGTCCACAAACAACTAATGCACTATCTTATACAGAATAAGCTGATAGCTAACTCTCAGCACAGCTTTAGGCCATACCACAGCACCACCACAGCCCTCATCTTTCTCTAATGCCATAAACTACAACCAAAACAAAAACAAAATGATCCTCAACCCTCTTTCTTGATCTATCCAAGGCCTTTGATATGGTTAACCACCAATTACTCATCCATGCCCTGAAGGCAATCTCCCTAAATAGCTATTCCCTCCAATTGTTTCAATTTTACCTGTGTGGTAGATGACAGGCTGTCCTACAGCAAGCCACACTATCAACCCGCCCCCCTATCACCCTAGGTGTCCCCCAGGGCTCCATACTAGGACCCCTTCTTTTCTCGGTCTTCATTAATGACCTTCACACAGTCATCCCAAATGCTACCTGCATTCAATATGCAGACGACTCCACCTTGATTTGCTCAGCCACCTCACCGACAAACCTAATGACGTTAACCCAGAATACCTTCAACACAGTTGAAAACTGTCTCTCTAATCATCAACTGATCCTAAACCCAAACAAAATAAAGCTCCTTTTTTCCACTACCTGTAGGTCCTCCTCGCCATCCTTTACCATAAAATCTAACAATGGCACCATTATCTCCCCCAGATGCCCAAACTAAACTCTTAGGCATTATAGTTGACAATAACCTCAAATTTGACATGCATACTAATCAAACTATGAAAACCATTAATAAAAAATTTGGCTCCCTATATAGGATTAAAAAACTTTCCTTACTCCACATGCCCGAACTGCTATTGCCCGCTCCCACCTACTCTCTGCTCTTCTCTATGCCTCCCCTTTAATCACCAACCTGAACAAATCCACTCAAACTCTCCAGCTGTTATAACCACATAGCTAGGTTTGCAACTGGCATGGCTTACAGGACTCACCACTGTCATAACCTAAAACTCCTACGGTGGCTAGAATGGCCTAGCCTACTCCAGTATTCTCAACCATCCTGATAATACACCTGCACTTAAAAACATCACTGGCCCCTATAATAACCTGAAGCCACTTCGCTCATCTAATATACTGCTAGTTCAAACATACAAAACCAACAACTCAGCTGGGGACTCTGGTGGCAAAACTTGGAACTCTCTTCCTGCAGATGTTACCCTAGAACCCTCCCTAACTAAATTCAAAAAAAGCCTCAAGGATCATTATAAAACACACTGGTTATGTCCGTGTTCTAATCGTGACTAGATCCTCCTCTATAATTTGAATGCTATGTCACTATTGCTGTACTTTATATGCCATGTTATTATGATTGATATTTTGAATAATTGATTATATTATTTTGATCAAAGACTGCAAAGTGTGCAACATGTAATTTTTGTGACTTTGCTGTATGTTTTTGCCTTGAAGCTTTTCTCCCCAGGCCTCCGCTGAAAATGGACATGTATCCAGTCAGACTATCACGGTCAACAAATGTAAAATAAAATAAATAATTAATTAAAAGTAGGACAATTAGGATGTCTGCTGAAAAACATTTCACTACATGATTCAAAGGAAATAACTTGTGCTATACAAGACCATTACTCAAACGCAATAATTCATTTTGTTTAAAACAAGACAAAGGAGGTTCCCCAAGGGTATTCCATCACTGACAATTCTGAGTTATATGGAAAGGCGTCAATAACTCATTTTGTTTAGAATAAGTACACAGGAAGTTCCCTACAAGTATTCCATCTCTAAAAATGAGTTAAATGGAAAGATGCCAAAGGCTGTATATCTTTGCACACTTCATTATTGGGGGAAAGCAATTGCATACAACATATATAAGGATGAAAAGTTGCAAGCACTCTAATTTTGACTTAAGTTGTACACTAATCACTCAAATACTCCAACCTGAATTACAGAATTCATAGGAATAAATCTGTCTTGAGAATAAGTTTAATCACACATATTACAGCAAGAGTTTGTAATGCTATTTCAAAAGAAATCAGGGAGATAAAGCACATAGACATGTTTAAGGCTCAGTTGGACAAATGGATGGGTGATAAAAGTTTTCAATCCGAAATTTTGGAGTCAGTGAAATAACAGCTTATAGCCACTTTACTAGAGATCAAACTTTTGAACTTGTACATAATCTAAAAATACACACATGCATTTACATTATATATATATATATATATATATATATATATACGTACACATATATATATATGTTTACTATCACAATTTCCTCGCGTTATTACTTACGCGAAATAAAATGTAAAATGACATCAAACAGTCACATTTACGACACATACAAAATGCTGACAGTGGACATAAAAAGTTTACACACCCCTGTAAAATGCCAGGTTTTTGTGACATAAAAAAATGAAACCACAATAAATCATTTCAAAACTTTTCCCACCTTTAACGTGACCTATAACCTGTATAACTCAACTGAAAAACGAAGCTGTTAGGGGAAAAACATAAAAAAATAAAGAACATACAATAAGCTGGTTGCATAAGTGTGCACACCCTTAAACTAATACTTTGTTGAAGCACCTTTTAATTTAATTACAGTACTAAACCTTCACTAGTAGTTGTAACAATGTAATGGAAGATCGTGAACTTAAATGGCAAATTTTACTTAAAGCAGATCAGTTTCCTAGATTGTGTCTAATACAAGTGATGTCAATCACTTAATTCAGATTTGTTTAATTTTATTACTGATTTACTTATTTTTAACATATATAAAAATGTATTTTTTAACATTTAATAAAACTGTTGTCACATGGTGCTGTGAATACAATACATGACCGGTTATGTGTGCTAGTTTTATCTAGATGGTCTCAGTTCAAAATGTTCTGAGTGTTTCTATTATTCTACATATATATGTATAGGTACATGTGCAGGTGTACACACACACACACACACACACACACACACACACACACACACACACACACACACACACACATACATTACCTAACACACACACAGGGGTGTGTATACATCAAACTCATGTACTTACAAAGCTTGATCTGTCTGGTTGCAGAATGTCCATGCCTCCTTACCACAGACATTAGAAGGACTGACTGGCATTTAGAAATTTTCCAGACTGCTCATCCTTCCACATCCCATCATTCCTAGATTATACCTCTCTACCTCTCCACTTTTTGCTTGGCATAAAACTGCACAAAGAAGGAAGAAACACAGATTAGAACATGAAGGGAGGGTTAGATCTGAGAGTACAGGTTTGACTGACAGAAATTACTTTATGGTTAAGTATAGATCTTTGGCTAGGCAATACATAGGGGCAATTATCTAGCACAGCCTCTTGGATGCAACCTCATAGAAATGCATCTGATCTGACAGGGAAATGTAAAGTCCAAGATACTTAAAATGTGTAATACTTTGTAAATGTGTACACAGTGGCCAAAATGTAGCCCAAAATATGTCCAAGGAAACACTGAAAAAATGCTGTAGTTGCAGAAACTACAGTGTGTGTTGTCAGAAGCTAGTGAGGCTTTCCCATACTTCTATATTAACCGATTGGAAGAGCTTGCTAACCATTCCATGAAGCATTGTTTGGTAATCTTACATTCTCATCTCTTGACAAAAACAACTGATCATCATTCATTGTGGATTTATTTATGTTCACATAAAATTTTAACCATTTCTGAACATCCATACAATGAAGCAAAGGCACCTTTTTGTTAGAATACTGTGCAAAGAAAATGGGTATAGGCAGAACCTTGTTTAATTGGTTTCAGTATTCACTTTAGGCATGAAAGAAAGGCTGGTAAACAAAGAGACCCCATCTTTGTGGCATATCCAATACAGAGAGGACACTGACAACTGGAAAAATGGTTTTCCATTATGACTTTAGTTTGTCCGCTTGCTTGGTGTCAGTGCATATCAGACATGAAAAAAAAAATTATACATATTATATACACACACACACACGAGACTGAGTCATGTAAATAGCAAGAAGATTCTACTGCTATATGCCTTGCACAACATGTGTGAGGCCCGGGTTTGTGAGATTTGACTTGCATTTACATTTGAGACTGCTGCCAGGTGTATTGTGATCGATCTTATACCCCAGTCAAATATATTGACTAGGCAGTTGAGTACTGGGCAACTACCCCATGGCTTGTGGTCCATATAATCTTTTACTACAGTAGCCAGTAACAGAACAGACATTACACTGACAGGAAAGTCTTACAATCTGATGATAAAAGGGAAATGGAGAAACCATTTGATTATCCCGAGTGTATTAAGGGTGGTATGGGCCCTTTCCGATGGTCAAGTTGATAGCTGGGGGTGGTGAGGCTGTTGACAAGAGGACAGAACAAGAACTTACAATTTGGAGATTGACTACAGAAGTCCAAGCCACCAGTTGCTTTCAGCATATACTGGGAGATTTTGACCAGGGCATCCAAGGAACCTGTCTCCTGCATCCACTAGACTATTAGTGCCCAATGGAATACCCTCATAGTACCTTACATAAAGAACGTCCTGGATGGAGACTGACAAAGTTCATCAGCCAAAAGAACTGTTGGTCTTCACCTCCTGGGACAACAGAAGGCAACGTGATGCAGCTAGTGGGCCCCGAGTCCAAGATAATAGTAAAAAGGTACAACACACCCTGGTGCCTAGGGAACAACCTACTAGCTGCTAAGAGGGATCACACTGATGTGAAGGTGGTAAACCTTCTGGGAGTCATGGTCATTCTGAATGGAAACACTTGAAATTTGTAGTGAACGATCTCTGCCAAAAATGCAGAAATCTCCTGGGCTTTATCTTGGTATCTAAGCAAGTATCATGGCATCTAAGCAAGTATCCTAAAAATCTAATCAGTACATCCAGTCTTCCTCTGTACACACAAGGGAGGAGTTCCTGAAGGATGAGTGTACAGAAGTACACTGAGAATGAAGACACAGAGGTAATTAAGTCTAAGATAGAACCGAGATCCATTAGTTTCGCTGGCACCAAACAAAGAATATGGAAACCTACTGAAGTCTATACTGGTGTGCTGGCACCACCAGGACGACTTTTTTTCTCTAGAAGGCTTATAAATCTTTGTCCAAGTTTTCTGGTGGGGTAGATTTTCAGCAAGGGATGGAAATGGCATGAACAGAGAGGAAAAGGTCAAGGGGCAGCCTTGCCCATGCCTAAGCTGTAATGGCAAGTCAGTGGAAAGCAGCTACCACCCCCAACCACATCCACCTGGAGATGGCTGAGTGAGGAGTTAGGCTGCTAGCATCCCCAGCAAGGCTTACAACTATCTTAATTAGCATCACTACAGACCATTGATTCTGACTCAGCAACTCTGAAAAAACTAACCACCACCCTATTTCCTTTAAATGAGATTCAGAAAATTACTATAACCCATACAAGCCATGGATTACACCTTTTCTCATTGGTACCAGTAAAACTGGCACCTCTACTTTCTGCCCATGAAAGATAAACACTCTGATGCTGTCCTGCCTTCCAGAAGCAAGTTCTAGTCGGATGATTTGGCCTCCCTCAAACAAACCCAGTCATGCTTACATCTACTGTTGGCATGAATGTCTTGGCAGGAACTGTAGCTGAAGTGCCATCAAACCCACTCCATGTACCATACATGCAGAACTCTTCTGAACATCAGTTTTTCCATCCTGGCCAATACCATCTTCTCATGCATAACTTCCTATCTCATTGGGAACCTGCAACTCCTGGGTACACCCCAATGCCAATCAAGCACAGTAAAACATGACCATTCAAACCTAAATTCCAATGAGAAACCCTTGCATCCTACTCCAATATCCCTCTTCATAAGGTATCCACCTGCATCCTGGTCTTCTTGCTCTCAAGAAAATTTCTTCTTAAAAATGCGCATATACCCCATTACCCTGCTTGTACATATCTCTGCCAAGAACCCCCACAAATACTGAAACAATCAGTTCTCCCAAGTCTGACATTCTATTACCTTCTTGTTTTGTTCCAACTCATTACCTGTTTTTCACCTCTGCCCTAACCTTCTATCATTCTACTGCTGTTTAATAAAACACACAAGTCTATTCATTATTTCCTTCTTTCTTGATGTCTCACCTTACCTGCAAGGCAAGTCCTTAGTAATTTCTCTACTGTGGCCCTTGGTGTCCAACTGCTGCTCTTTGTCCTACTGTAACCTAGCTCCCAAACTGAAAATAATCATTCCCCCTTCCCCCATTTTCCAAATTTTAGCTGGCTTACTAAGAAATACTGCCACTTGTGCCCCTTGTCCTCTTGCTGCAATCCACTGACTTCCTTTTCTCTTTTACACACTTGCAGTGGAAATGCCCAGCACAACAGGACGGATTATGTTTAAAGGAAAAATAAGTAGTCAGCTCCAGACCACTCAACTCTCCCTATTTTGAAGGAACACTTCTATTTTTAGGCGAATCCCCATCAGCACATTAGATTTTTGAAGCTGTCTTGTATACAGAAAACCACAGTATATGACCAGCGTACTACTGACACCAATAATTTAAAGAAATTATTACAATTCCATTATAAAAAGAAACTGTGTAGTGTATTTTCTATCATTTTTGTCATTTTTTTATTTTTTTTATATGCATTTCTTTGTAGCATCCCACATTCCTACTGGAAGCAGAAGAGTTGCATGCTATTTGGTAATCAACCTTTACGCTTATTAGATGTCGAGATTTTTAGCAGATGAGAGGAATGACTGTCTCAAAGTATATTCCCTAAAGTCAGACTAAGGTGGGGTACACAATCTAAAAAACATAAAAATGATAAGATCCTAATTACTTCACGCCTGAATCTTTTCAGAGAGATATGCCAAAAAAGCACTTTCCCCTACATGGATAAGCTTAAACAAAGCAGCACCTCAACATGGCTTCAGATGTCTAGCGCTGCAAGAGACACAACCTACTTACTGAGAATAGCTTCTCCAAGTTTTAGTCCTCCAAATGTTTACTTTTAAAGCTATGTCAACCCCATTCCTAAATAAAGGGAAAACATAAATTCATAAAATCAATAACCCTTCAGTTTTTGATGCTTTCCAAGAGTGCTGTCTCTTTTTCAAACACCAGGAAAGTACCCAGAATGGTCTTTTTCTATAATGCAATGAGACCACTGCAATGTAGTTAAATGGTCTTGGCTTTTCTTAGTAAGCCAGCTGTGCTCAGTACCTCTAAAACTATGTGTCCGTGTTCCACATTGCTCCGATTTCTGCTTACATGTTTTAATATTTTAGTAATTTTGTATCACCTGTCTATTCCACATTGTATATTTTACTTTTCCCAAATAATACTTCATGACTTCTTATTATGACTACATACACTATAGCCTTTCATGGGCAGCCACAGTGATGCAGCGGTTAGCGTTGCACGCACACCAAGAGGTTCTCCTGTTCGATCCTCGGCTGGGATGCCTTCTGTGTGGTGTCTGCATGTCCTCCCTGTGGTCACGTGGGTTTCCTCCGGGTGCTCTGGTTTCATCCCACATCCCAAAGACAGGCTGTAGGTGGACTGGACACTCTAAATTGGCCCTAGGTGAGAGTGCGTGCACATGTGTGTGCCTTCTGGGGAAGGTTGGGTGCCGGGCTGGCAACTCGACACCGTAGAAAAAACTCCACTGCCAATCATGAGCGGACAGGTGACCCGCTGTGGAGACCCCTAACCGGGACAAGCCATTAGAAGAAGATACTCTAGCCTTTCATACCCCTCTATTCCTTACATTCCAGAGAATACCAGGATAACCTAACTCTATTCTTTATAGAAAATACTTCTCTCCTTACCTATTCTCTACCAGCTTTCAGAATCCGCCAACACTGAATCTGCTACTGCCCTGCAACTTCTTGTTTCCTTCTTCATTGCTACTTCCCCACCACCTGACATCTATAAAATACAGATTCCTGTAGTTAATTATGTTACGCTTCAGCTTATCCTCTATTCTTCACCTGCTACTGTGCCATCTTTCATCCTACCATGACTCAGTAATATCTCGCAACATCTCTCCAACTCTGCCCCAACCACCTATTTATACTTCCTCTTTACACTCTCCACACATTGCACCAAACCTCTATAGTATTGCCCCGCACCTTTATTCCAAATAGACTGAATAACTGCACTTCAACTCAAACAAAAACAAAATTAAATACAAGACTCCTCTCCAAAAATAATTCTCAAATATACTAAAATCCTTCTAGGAGTTGATAACACACACTAATCCTGGCCCCACCTATCACAATTATCACATAGATAATTCTCTTCTACACACTTCTCTAACCCAACAGCCACTCCCCAACCCCGGTGATCTAATTTTTGCTGCAATAAATGTTAAAAGCATAAAAATAAAACTGCTGAATTACGTGCCTGGATTACCCAACATACGCCTGATGTTCTCGCTGTAACTGAAACTTAGCTTAAACCCATAATAAACAACTCTGAAGTTATACCTCATGGCTATAATATCATCTGTAATGACAGAATAAAAAGAGGAAAGGTAGGGTATTGCTTTAATATTTTCAGAATACCTACCTCATTTCCCCTTACAGCAAACCAACACCAACATTCAGTTCAGCAGAGCTTCTTATTGCTTTCCTCAAAATAAACAAATTATAAACAAACCTGTATCATTGTCCTTTACTTCCCTCCTGGCGACAATACAGCTATTCTGGAAGATATCCTACACCGGATATCCATAACATTTCCACAAGAAAAAAAAATATTACTAGGTGATGTGAATGTCAAGTGGTTGGACACAAACTAACTCCCTTACATCCAGCATGAACTCATAAGGTTTCACACAACTAATTAATAGACCCACACATTATAACAAGACATCAAACTCTCTATTAGACTAGATCCCAGTATCAGACCCTAGCGAATATTCCATCACAGGTACAACATCAGATTCTCTCAGTGATCAGCAACCAACCCATACAACAAGACACCTCCCACATCCAGTTAAACATCATATTTATAAAATAACATGCAACCTTTCCAAGTTTAACCCAGAAATATCCATTACTACACCATCTATTAACTAGAACTTCCTAAAAAAGCTCCCATTTGACAATGCTGTCAAAGAATCCAATAAAACTCTTCTAAATAGCCTAAATAGCCTTGCACCTCACAGAAGGAAGAGACTAAAAACAAATAATGCACTTTGGCTGTCTGAATGAGAACTCAGGATAGAGAAAAAGCATGGAAAGAATGGCAAAAATACAAAACACCTCCATCTTGAAAACTTCAGAATGCTTCACAATCATACTAAAAAGCAAATAAAGGAAGACAAAAAAACTATACTACAATAACTTTCAGAATAGTAAACATAACCCCAAAAAATGTTAGACATGCACTAAAGAAATCTTATATCCAGGCCAAGAATTCAACCCAAACCCCTTTCCTGACTACTCACCACTCAAAACCACAATACAGTTCAACTCTTATTTTATAGATTGTATAGTACAACATCTCTAACCAAGAATTCTTCCACGTAAGATCCCAACCTTGCCCAACAGCCACTTATCACCACCTCCACTTTCACCTTCAAACCTGTGCCCACATCCTATAAAAAAATACTCAAACCATGCTCCTCTTCAGCTGATGACCTTCCAAGCAAGTACCTAAACATAGCAGCCTATAGCACTGCTCATCTTGTCTCAAGCTTTATAAATAGGTCAGTCCAGGAATCCCACATTCCCTCTCTCTGGAAAAAGTCACACATCCTCTCCACAAAGGCAGAAATTCAAAAGACATTAATAACTTTAGACCTATTTTTAATCTCCCCTCGCCAATATACTTGTATTCAAAACAATTGGTGGACTATCTCCTGCAGGAAGAACTCCTTCCCCCTATACAACATGGCTTCCACTTTACCCATAGTACTAGCACTGCCTAACATACACGTATCTCTAGCTGTATTGACAGAATCTAACAACAAACTAGTCTCCTCCTTATTTCTAGACTTGTCTAAAGCCTTCAACACAGTTTGCCATAGTAAACTTCTACTTCAAATGTCCTCACTAGGCCTCCCTCAGCCCTAATATAACCATAAATTATTAGGGGTGATAGCAGATGATAATCTTACATTCGACCTACATATACAAAACTGCATAAGAAAAACTCATCAAAAACTAGGGATGCTTTACAGATCTAAAAACCTTCTCACCAAAGCAACTAAAACTACACTTACCACTGCTTATCTCCTCCCTACACTTCTTTATGGCTCTCTCATCCTTACTAAACTCCAGGCTTCACAAAAATTCAAACTTGAACAATGCTATAACAAAGTTGCTAAATTTAAAGCAAATACCCCTTTCAGAACCCACCACTGTATAGCACTAAACAGCCTAAATTGGTTAGAACTACCCCATCAACTAACATATACACAACTTACCACCTATATAATTATTCAGCATCTATCTGCATGACTGTCCAGCACTAAAAACTTTCTATACAACTATGTTCTCAGTCAATCATTGCAATCCAGTGACCTAAAATTCCTGTCTACAAATCTATCAAATCTGCTGGGCATTGTCAGTACTCGTACAAGTTTGCTAAGGCCTGAACAACTTACCTGTATCCAGCAGGTCAATACCCTCCCTCCTATCTTTCAAAACCACTCTGAAAAACTCCTGGCTAAAATCTGTCTCTGTTCTTGCTCAAAACCAGGATAACCCTATATCCATAAACATGAAAACATACCGTTTTACTCCTTACCCCTCCTTACTCTCCCTTCTTTACTTCTGTCAAATTCTCTTACCCAACTTTCTCTCTAAATATACCAGAAGCCTGTTTTTCTCTTACTTCATATTGCAAATTCCCGTTTGTATTAAACTAACTTACCTTTAATTTTCTCTACAAATAGTATAACATTTCCCTAAATATTCAATTGTCATATAACTTGTGATTAAATTTCTTAGATTATGTTTAATTTGTTATAATTATTTAAAACTACGGCTATTTTTGTTTTTTTAAGACTGTAAATTTATCGTTCTTAAAAGGTTTTGTAATAATTTGGAGCTTTTCTCTCTGGGCCTCCACTGGAAATGGGCTTCTACCCAGTCTGACTTTCCAGGTAATCAAATGACAATCAATCAATAAATAAATAAATATTTCTCAGTATGCCGGAGAAAGTACCTGTTAGGCATATTTCAGCAATGTATTTATGTGTATTTGTTTGCTGGTATTGTAAACTGATCTCAATAGACCACTTGCAGGCTCGGCCCTGGTGAATAAGATCACATAAGAAATCAACAAAAATATATTTACAGACACAAGGATATGTTAAAAAACAAATACATACACATATTTACATATGCAATAATATGCTACAAAACAATGTCATAAAATAGATCGAAAAATGCAATTATGCTTACAAGAGCTTTATGGAAAAAATGTAGCTATAATGAATGAGGTGACTTATGCTGTAGGGATAACAGCATATCGTTATAGAGTTATAAAGACATTAGAAGAGGTGAGTGAGAATAGTTGCAAGAAAGGATACTATGCCAAAAAGACAGAGAAAAAGTGAGAAAAGCATGCAAAGGGGAAAGGAATAGAAAGGAGAAGTGTGAGAGAGCTCCAAAGAGAGAGGAGTAGGATGAATGAAAGGCAGTAAGTAAGGGGATGACAAACTGTTACGGAAGGATGACACACAGGTAAAGCAGTGTGAGAGAGCTGCAAGGTTCATGTAACGTGACCTCTGAGTGCAGTTGCACTCTGCTTAGGTGAATAAGTGTTCCTTGAGCTGTTGCCTGAAGTCGGAGTACTTTTGGACGTTGTGGCTTGAGACAGTAATAGAGTCCCAGAGTTTAGGTGCTAAGTTAGAGAATGCATGGTCAGTGCAACAGAGTTCATTTTTTTGGTGCTAGGGTGTATGGAGATCGAGAGATATCACTGAAATTGTATGGGGGTTGGTGTTAATTAAATTAACTTTTTCCCTAAATAAATATATTTATTAACCCTGACATCATTTTATTTATTTAACTATTTGGTACCAGGTAGGTGGGCCGGTCCGCAAGACCCTTTTCAGCCATGATAAGAAAGTACAGACACAAATGCAATCAACATAAATAATCAAGAAGCATACAATACACAAGAACAAATGCAAAATTAGAAGGGTCTTAGAACAAGTGTATGTTGCTGCAGATCCTTATGCTTGTTACAGAGAAATGTTGCAGAGATAGAAACGGTAAAACCAAAGTTATTTACAATATTTACTGAGATAATAAAATTATTCTGAAAGCATATCAAAAGCAAGTACGCTAGACACAATGTATACTTAAAATATATATAAATTAACTTACACAATGTTTTGGGGGCTACAATATCTGGTTCCCTGAGGCATTACTGTTTCACTTCCATACAATGGTGTGATTCTGAAAATATACTAAAAACTAAAACCAGGCACTGTAAACATAATAAATTATGAAAGTCTAGTTTAAATATGCTTAGATTAAATGTTTACATGTCAACTTATCTAATTAAATATGTCCAAAGAAATAAGAACACTTTTTGTGTATTAACCATAAAAGCTTAAAATATTATAGTAAAAAAATGCCCAAAACAGGCATTATTCACATACAAAATATCAGGTGTACTAAAACAGATGGCTAAACTGGGCTAAGAAAATCTTTATTTTTTCATATGGCTGCAATAGCAGTTTCAAAAGTACAACTTGAAGCACCAGTTACAACAACAGCTTCAACAAAGATTGCTAATTGCAAATTTTCATATTTTATATCCATAACAAATGACAAGATACACTAAAGATACCTTCACAATTTTACATCTTCTGACAGACTAACTCTCCAGTTTGCCATCTATAGAGCAGTTAATATTGCTCCATAGTGTAGATGACTCAGCACTGATTTTTTTTTTATCAGCAACATCTTGTTATTCTCTACAAAAGCATTAGCAACACCACTACAGGAAATGTTCATAATTATGATTACCTGGGATTAAACTAAATATTTAAAGAGCTGGGTATACAATTTTCTAGGCATGCAACTGCACAACTTGTATGTTTGTTTATTTTTACAATTGTTAAATAATTAAGTACACTGGTCCAAATAGCCTTTTAAGGAACTACCTGGCCAAGAAGGCAGTACAGACATTTGCAATAACTGCAAGTGAAAACAAAAACTAGACAAAAGATATGTGAAAATCATAACTTTATTTCAAACACAGCAAAAAAAAAAAATCAAAGGATTAATACAATACTCAGTTAACACCTGTGTATGTCACCGATTCATTTACGTGCGAAATTATATACAATAAGGGGCGCACAAAAAGTTGTATCAGAACAGGAAAGGTTTGGTGCATCCTAAAATAGATAGAAAGAGGAGTAATGGTTGGAGCAGAAGCAAGGAAACGGTTAAGGATTACAGTAAAGAACTAGCTAGGGATGAGGAAGAATGGTGAAAACAGGTTTTACAAGTGCAGTGTGGGAATGTGAAAGGATGCAGGTGTTCGGCATCAGGTGGAGTTGTGAAAATGTGTAAGATTGAGATGGGAATAAAAACGAATAAAAGAAGCAACCAGAATTTTACTTGGGTTAAATGTAAAGTAAAGTCATTTTAGGTGAAGTAATTGGTTAACAGCTGGTGAAGCATACTACTTCAAGCAGTGGCATTGTTGTGATTACATAATGTGCTTTTTGAGATATTTACAAAAAAGCATTACTTTTGTCTGCTGATCTGATGTCCAGTGAAATTATGTTCCATGCAGCCAGAGCAGGTTTGATGAATGCATTCCTGTCAGTTGTTAATGTAGAAGGAAGACTTGATCACAGACAGACAGCGGTGTACTGTTAATCATACTGTAAGCTTTTAAAGTACAATAGGATATTGACAGAAGGACAGCAGTGGTCATGGACTGGTTTCTATGGAAAAAAATGAACAAAACACATGCACTTCCCTTGTCTGAGAGCCCATTATTTTAATGACTGTCAAGGTGTGATGCTCATTAAACTGGCTATGGTAGTTGAAACCAAATATTATATTTTCATGCTCCCAACCATGCAATTATGTCTAGAAGATTTAGAATTTTTTGTTTGAAGTATTTGCACAGTATTTTATAACCCAAACAGACTCCAAAGAATTTTCCTCAGGTAGATTACAAAAGTTGGAGATGTGACGGGGAAGAAAGAAGCAACAGGGAACGTATTTTTTGGGAGTGTAATGAGTTGGCAGACTTTAAAAATTCCCCTGCAGAGTCAGAAATACTGGGTGAACAAATTGGTGTAACTAAGAAAATAGTTTTTTGAGCTGTGATACGGACTCTGAATAGCCTAGACACAGTAAATCCTTTCCGAATTTAATTCTAGTGGTTGCCAAAAAAGCCATTACTAGAAAACAGAAATTAAGTCTAAACCCACTGTACTAGAAATAGTGAATATAGTAACTTAAACAAAAGAACTGGAAGAACTATCTTAAGAAAATGATAGGAGCAAATTGCAGAGAAAAAATGGGAATTGTGGGAACAAAACATGCAGAATAATGTTCTGGAGGAGGAATGAGGTTTAAGGGAAGACAGGAACTGACTGAGCTATGTAATGTTCAATTGGCAATGACTGCATAGAAGATTAGATGTGATGTATAATGTTCGCAACTGAAAATATATCAAGGATTTGTTTTCATTTACATAAATGCATAATTGTCTACGTCATAAGTAATAATTCAATAAAGATGCTTCTTGTTTTAAAAAACAATGATCTATTTTCCACTTTTTGAAATACGTGCCTTTTTTATTAGTTTGGAGAGTGATTGTAGGTAAAGGGCACTTTAATCAGGGAAACAGGACACCAAATAATACCTCTCAATCGTCCAGATTTTTGCAGAATGTCGAAATTTTAGCCTTATATTTTTGGTCTGTTCCTCATAACATTTATGTTTTTTCTGGCAAGTTATTGAGTATATAAGTCACCAAGTAACGACAAACAATGGTGCTTCAGTATTCATATCCTTCAGAAAATGCATGCTGATGTAAAACATGTTATTCTAGCAATGCTCTAAGTTTGGAAGAGCAATATTTAAAAAAATCTATGCCTGATTTTGGGACTTTATTCCCGCAATCATTTTTGGCTTTGTCCAGATTTCTCACACTAAGAGGTTCAGAAGTATGACTGCAATAGCCTGCCTAGGCTTCATCTGTAAGCAAAAGATACTATGTGGACTGCTTTAAACTGTACTAAGACCTTCCGTGCCTGATGAGCTAAAAGGAAAGAAATGGTTTGGTCAAGTAAGAGTCCTAAATATTTCCACTGGAGCAAATTTTGTAATAGTTGACTACGCGCATCAAGAACAGAGATTGTCTCAGCTATTGCAAGTTATTTGCTGGTTCTGAAAAGTATACCTGTAGAATTGTGAGAACTGAAGAATAAACCACTGCTATGAATCAAATTCCAAAAGGTTCATAAAAATCATTTGAAGTTTCGTATTAATGTGGCGAGTGGAACAGATGAATTACAGCGGCAGGGCTAGCCACCCAGTGGTGTAAACCTTGGCTCAAGATGATTTCCACTGTTGAAGTGACACCCTGACCCCATGGGAAAAATAGGTTGAGGATGGATGGCGGTGAGTGTAATAAAAGACTTAAGCTCAGCTACAGTACTAACAACCTACTTCAAAAGTACCATGCTACAAGATTGTGACTATCAGTCAACAATTTCCCAAATTTTTATAATTCAGTAGGTTATACAATACCAAACAGATTGTCTTACATATATAGCATGATGAATACTAGTCTGAAAATTATCAACCAATTCTTGACCTCTGCAGAAAGTTTTGGAAAACAATCAGTCTTGTTAAAAAACAGCTCAGAACTCAAGGAAATACTAGTACACAATAAAGCAGAGGAGAATTGCTCTTTTAATAGTATAGCAGCTGGATAAGGATTCATTACACACACAGCTGAGCAAATGATAATGCATCAAGTTTCAAACATGGAAATGAACCGCTGGCAATTTCATATCTACTGCAAAGTCTCCTAGGCGATGTCCATGCACTGCAATGAAGCCCCTCCAATACATTCATTCTTCAAAATAGCGTGTTCCACTGAACAATGTGACAGAGTGATTAACTAAGAAAACTCCATTAAAAACAACAGGACATGAAAGCAGATAATGTTACTGGCGAAATGGCACATATAAAAGAGCAATCACAACTCTCTTTAGAAGTTAACAGCAGTCTGCCCCAGTCAAGACACCGACGTGCAAAGTCAGACAGCTGAAAATGACTGCTGCTGCGGGTGGGCATTAGCATGGTATTTGTATAAAATACACACACACACCACCACCAGACAGATGGCTTTCAGTCCGACAACTAACTCTAGCACTGATGTGAATCTTACAACACCACTTTGGTTACTCACATATTCGCATCGCACGTATTTAACTCCGTTTGTAAACTTGTACTGTTGTGTTTCTCCATGAGGGTACATCCACCTGTCTCAAACACCTATGAAATATGACCGATTCCTTTGTGCACAAATTTACAGGTCAGGTCACCAAGGACAGCAAAGACAAAACACAACACCTACCAAAATTACTAGAACGTGGTTCCTTCACCCATTCTCATCCCACCCACCCAATTCTACAGAGTGTACCAGGAAGAGATACTTTAATTGTTTTCACAATACAATTTCTAAGCAAAGAACTCCGACTCCGCAGTGCATGCCAAGTGCTGAAAGCATCTACTATACATAAAGCCTAAGTCAGAACAGGTAAAACAACCCAACCTAAAAAATGACTCACTGCAAAGAGAGATGAAGCCTACACTTACCCAAGCTGGTAGATTGTAAGTGCACGCCTGTTGCTTTATCACCTTCTCTTCGTGCTCTAGGAACTTCAGTGCCCGATACAGACGGGAAGTTTTATCTCCTTTAGTCCTTCGCCACCAGAAGAAAAAGATCAGCCCGATAAAAACCCAGGTAAAACTCAATCCAACGTATCCCACTGCGTATACAGGAAAAATAATAACAAACGTCTTGGCAAACTGAAGCAATACTCCCATAATGTCAACACTAATCATCTGCTTTTCTTCCGAGATCTCCTCCGTGGGAGCTGCCGCAGACTGTTTTCGGGTGTTACACGCAACATTGCTCGGCCCTGTTTTCGGTTCTCGTTGCATTCCCGTGCCACGCTCATTCCTACCGATCCCTTCTGTGCTCATGGTCTTTGAATTTTGAGGCAGGAAGAATAAAATATACCGCACAATATAAAGCTAGCCCCAATTTTTTTTACCGATTTCCAGAAAGCAGGCACAGACTGTCCTCCTCCAAGAAACAAGCCTCCCAAAAAAGTGTCCTCTCTTTACAGCCAACTTTTTTTTTTCTCAATGGTATCTTACTTCCAAGAGTTAAGACCTTTCCCACGACTCGTGTTTAAGGTCCCGTACTCTTTCGTCCCTGTCTGTCCCCGTACTATGTACCGATATGCACTTTAACTACTTGCCACACACTTCGCTTTCCCTGTGGCTGCAGCCCGTTCCTCTAGCAACCACACCACTGCAAACCAGCCTGGATCCTAACTACAGGCAAGCTGCTCACTGCAGCACGGTCTACGCGGACAACTGCATCTACACATGATGGTTTTGAAGTTTGTATACATGAGCTCTGCCGAGGTTCAGGGTTCACCACTACTTACAGGAAATTGTCAGTTACTGTGTCAGTTACTGATAGGAGTCCACACAGCTCCCTCTGCTGTAACTAAGGAGTCCACACAGCTCCCTCTACTGCAACTAGAGTGTACATCGGCACAGCTTACTTACTACCTGTGCCAAGAAACTAGGCCATGTGTGATGAGGCAAAGACCAACACACTGAATTCTTATTTCTTTATGCGCTTATAAAACTGATTCTCAGTATATTATTATTTTGTGTTTTCGCTACAGTTGTGTCTAAAAATGTATAATAGAAAAGGTGTTTGTTTAGTTGTGTTACTTTATAAACAAATAGTTTTTGTAAGGAAGGTTTAATAAAAGTATAAACGCATTCCATTTCTTTACTGAATGATCCACTTTATGCCTACTCTTAAAGGCTGGCCACACGAGCTGCTGGGCAAGCTGATCCATTTTTGCTGCAGATTTAAGTACTTTGCTGGCAGAAATAATAAAATTATACCAGGAGTTTTAAAATCGCTAAGCCATCCCCAAAAAAACAAGGAGTAGTAAAGCAGTACATGTCGTAAGGCAGCTTTTTACCATTATTTGTGGTTTTGTTGTAATGCCATTGTCTTTGACCATGCTAAACAACACATCTCAAGTGCTCCTGATTTTCAGATGCTTCCCTGATTTTGACTCATTGTTTTGCTCTGACACTCAAAAATTTGTGACTTTTTAAGAAAAGATGGTGGAGTATAGTCAATAATAAAGGTAATTGTTAGTTACAGACTTCCTTTGCTTCAGAAAATGAGTGCCAGTTGAAGTTATTTTGGTCTTTCTGATTTCTAATTCAGTAGTTTCATAATTAAAAAAAACGTCCCTTAAAGCTGGAGCCTTGTGCGTTATTATTTTTGGCTCTGTCTCTGATTCTGGGCATTCCAGATTGAGTGCTATGTGTTAAAACTACAACAAACTTTGAATACTGCTGTGGGCAGGGTCAGCCTTAGATAAACTGGCACCTTAGCTGAAAAGGCTCCACATATCTGCCACCTTACTTAACCCCTCCCTCTCCCTATTCCCACTTTACCACTAAGTCTAATCTACAAGACCTTTTCTATTTCTATAACTTACTATATCTATATGCTCTCCCTTTTACACCCTCCCTCTAGATCACTACATCCCTCCTCTACTACTTTCTTCTTCTGTACCATCTCTTCCTCTGATCTGAGGCCCCTTGTACATACACGCCTCTTTTTTTCCTGCACTAGTTTCTTCCTCAGATCTGAGGCCCCCTGCACTTACACAATTTCAGCTTCTTGACTCTAATCTAATAATGCCATATTATTTTCAAATGATTACATTTACCTTAATTCCCTTACTGCATTCCTCTTGATTTATTATCATTGTTTTTCGTTTTACACCCTTATTATTATATTTTTTGTATATAGCTATGTTTAATTCCATTGAGTACATTATTTTTTTCTTATCCATTGTATTCATGACATTGTTTTGCTGTGTATTATTGTAAACCTGTCTCTACTTGTATGTCTGTTTGGGGCTTTTCCCCTCGGGTCTCTACTGAAAAAGGGTAAATTTTTACCCAGCTGGACCAACCCGGTTAACAAATGCAAAATAAATAAATAAATAACACTAGGCTTTCAGAAGCCATAAGGGTTCTAGATGCCTTGAGGTGCATCTTAAAGAGTTTTTCAACATTTTCATCTAATGATGACCTGAAGAAAAAACATCATCTTGGTTTCTAGATGCTCTGAGATACTTTTTAGAGTTTTTAAACATGCCTTTTCATCCAACAATGGGCTGAATAAAAACATGATTAGAGAAAGAAGTTCAGTCTTACTTTTCAACTTTGTGGGTTTTTTCCTGGATCTTTTCAGTACATCTAAACTAACTAAGACGACATTGTAACAATTATATTGGAATAAACTGTTAAGTATGGGGACTGGAGGCTGCTAGGCCCACAGACCACATGAGATTTCTAGATGCTCTGAGATGCATTTTAGAGTTTTTTAAAAACTTTTATCCAATGAAGGCCTGAATGAAAAAGTACAGTTGTGTACTCTTACCATAAATGTAGATGTTCAAGTGTGTTCACTGTTGCAGTCATGACTGTAGGGTTCTTCCTGCCAGCAACAGCCCCTGATCGGCCAGAATCCCAAAGTCTGGATCGGGCGTCAGTTGAGATCACTTTTATCCTGATGTCAATGCGCCGGAAGGTACAAAGACCTCAGCTGACGCCATTTCCCCAGTTTTTCTTGCCCCAGATGTCAGGTGCCCAGAAAGAAAGGGCTAAAAATGAAACCATGCCCAAAATCTCATCAGCCAAAATACCTCATAACAGACAATACTCAAAGAAAAAACAAAAGAGGGGATAGGAGGGAGGGTAACCCAGACTGCAACAGTGAACACACTCGAACATCTACATTTATGGTAAGAGAACACAACTGTACTATGTCCTCCGTGGTTCACTGTTGCAGTCATGACTGTAGGGTTGAGTCCCAAAGCTAAGAAAGGGTGGCTGGAGGAGAAACAGAGGGAGCGGTCACAAAACCTTGCAAAACCACAGAAGCAAAACCCGCCCTCAACTTAGAATAGAGAGGGAGGTTGTAATGCTTAGAAAAAGTATGTACAGAACTCCAAGTAGCAGCTTCCAAAATATCCTTGGTAGGAACCCCCACAAAGAAAAGATGCTGAAGTAGCAGTAGCCCGGGTAGAATGAGTCCTAACATTAACAGGAACTGGATTGCCATGATAAGAGTAACAGAACTTGATGCAATGGGCAATCCACTTGGAAATAGTTTGCTTAGAGATTGCTTTCCCATGAACAGTAGTAGCATAAGCGACAAACAACTGATCAGATTTCCGGAATATCTTGGTCCTGTCCAGGTACAGACGAAGCTGTCTGTGTACGTCTAGAGAGTGCAAAAGACTTTCTTCCTTACTTTGAGGATTAGGATAAAAGGTAGGCAAATGACTAGATTGATTCAAGGCCACTGCCGAAACCACCTTGGGCATAAATGTGGGATTAGTCCGTAGAGATACCCTGTCCTGATGAAAAATAAGGAAGGGTTCCACAGCCATGAGCACTTGCAATTCCGAAATTCTTCTAGCAGAGGTAATAGCTAAAAGAAAAGCAGTTTTCCAAGACAAAAATTTTAAATCCATGGAAGCTGCAGGTTCAAAAGGAGACAAAGTTAATTTCTCCAAAACATAGTTAAGATCTCAAGTGGGAACAGGAGCATTTATAGGGGGCAGAATATTCTTAGTCCCTCTAAGAAATTGTTTAAGTAATGGATGAGAAAAAAATTGGAGGATCCGTATCGTAATGTGCAGAAATAGCAGAAGCATGAAGCTTAACAGACAAAAAAGATAGGCCCGTATGTAATAACTCTGTCAGATACTGTAAAATCAGAGGAATGTGCGGGACAGAAGAATCACCACCCTGGACTTGACTCCAGGAGCAAAATCTTTTCCATTTTCCCGCATAAAATTTTCTAGTGCTGGGCTGTCTAGCTTCAAGGATTACATCCAATACCTGTTTGGAAAGGGCAGAGGTGCTTACAGACCCTGGATCCACCAGGCAGCTAGATGCAGAGTCTTGACATGACTGTGCAATATCCGGCTGTCCCATTGAGACAGTAGATGAGGGATTTGAGGCAGAATCCAGGGAGGCTCCTGAACCAAGTTCATCAGAGTGGAATACCAGAATTGCCAAGGCCAATTGGGAGCCAGTAGAATAATTTGCGGTCTGTCCTGTTTTATCTTCAGAAGTACCCGAGGTAGAAGAGGAAAGGGAGGAAAAGCATATACTGAGAGGTGTTTCCAACTGAATGAGAGGGCATCCACTTTCCATGTCGATTTGTGGTATGACCTTGTGCAAAATGTTGGAAGTTGATGATTCTGAGGGGGTGCAAAGAGATCTATGTCCGGACATTCCCAAGCCTTTATAATCATCCTGAATATCCGAACATCCAACATCCATTCGTGTGGATCTGAAATGCGTCTGTTCAATGTGTCTGCCAGATTGTTGTCTTTCCCTGGCATGAATTGCGCCTGTAAGTCGACACTGCAGGTCAGAACAGTCTACCAGAGATTCATGGCTAATCTGCACAGGGGGTAAGAGTGAGAGCCCCCCTGCTTGTTGATGTACCACATCACTGTAGTGTTGTCTGTCCGTATCAACAATTGACCTGGTAGAAGAAGGTCCCTGAAGGCTATCAGGGCATTCTGCACAGCTAGCATCTCCTTCAAATTTATGTGCAGGTGCGTTTGCTCCTTCGTCCAAACACCCTGAAGACATCTCCCGTGCATGTGGGCTCCCCAGGCATAATCTGAAGCATCCGTTGTCAGAACTTGGTTGGTCGGCAGAGGACAAAAAGGCTTCTTCGTGTTCTGTAGACAGGCTTCGGCCCACCAAAGAAACTCTCGCTGGAGACAAGGCAAAATCGTGACCAATGTTTCCAAACTGTGGTAATGCTGAGACCAGACACTCTTGAGGTACCACTGCAGTTTCCTCACATGCAGCCTTGCATATGGTATTAGCAGAATGCAGGAGGCCATGTAACCCAAAGCCTGCAGAATTTTTCTTGCAGTCAGCTGTTTCATTGAAGCCAGGCGTCGGAAAAAAGAAGCCAGTTGCACTTTTTTGTCTGGTGTCAAGGAAGCCATCTGGGTTGAAGTACTCAGAAGAGCACCCAGGAAAGTAATCTGTTGTGAGGGTACCAGATTTGATTTCTTTAAATTCACTGTGAAACCGAGGCACTAAAGAAGATGCTGCACAAAAGCTAGATGCCGAAGTAGAGTGTCTTTGTCGTCCGCTTGAATAAGACAGTCGTCCAGATAAGGGTAAGTTTGAATCCCCTTCTGTCTGCAAAACGCCATTACTGGTGCCAGACACTTCGTAAAGACCCTGGGCACAGTAGATAAGCCAAAGGGCAGCACAGAGAACTGGTAATGTTTCAAGCCTGCTTTGAAGCGCAGATACCTTCTGCACTCTTGCCATATAGGAATATGCAGGTAAGCTTCTTTTAAGTCCAAAGTCACCATCCAAGCGTTCTTGCCCAACATAGGCAGCAGCTGCTGCAGAGTGAGCATCTTGAATTTTGGTATATCTAGGAAGGTGTTTAGTACAGAGAGGTCCAGGATTGGTCTCCACGAATTTTCCTTCCTGGGAACCAGGAAAAGTCTGGAATAAAAACCTTGCCCTATTTCTAAATTTGGCACCAATTCTATGTCCCTCATAGCCAGGAGGGACTGAACCTGCCGTTGTGCCTCTGCCCACTGATGATTTGGCAGGTCTGGCCAACCGTTCGGTGTTGGCAAGGTGTGGAAATGAAATCTGTAACCTTCTGAGACTATGTCCAGAACCCACTTGTCCCAGGTTATGTGGCTCCAATTTTGATAAAAAAGAGAAATCCTTCCTCCCAAAGGTGCTTCCAGGAGAGGAGCCCCTGGGACCAGAAAGGGAGAGTCATAAAGACTGTCTTCGGTAAGGTTGAGACTTATCTTCACCTCCCTTGGGAGAGGGGGTACTCCACTGCCTATTCCGAAAATGGGTCTGTGCCTGTCCCCTACCTCTGGAACACCTGAATCTGTCTCTCTGAGACCTGTCTGAGCCCGGAAAGGACCAAGATTTAGCTGGCCAGTGTCTGCTAAATCTAGGAGGTTGTACCTGTAGAAAATCCTTAACCGTCTGCATAGATTTGGCTTTGTCTTCCATTTTCTTCAATACCTCTTCAGCTTTGGACCCAAACAGAACATCGTGCTACAAAGGGGCATCCAAAAGTTTGGCTTTAACCTAATCCGGCAAGCTTTGTTCTTTTAACCAAGCATGTCTTCTAATAACAGCGCCAGTTGTAGCAGCCCTACAAGAAGCTTCCAAAGAATCAAAACCACAATGCAGGGTATGTTTACCCACCTGTTCAATAGCATGCAATAAATCCTGTAACTCCTGATTATCTGCACCAATAGACACAGCTGACGTCTTCTGTTTAAATACAGACAAAAGGTATTGCTGATACTTCAGCATATGAAATTGACAGTTCAAAGCCCTAATAGACAATGTAGCAGAAGTATAAACTTTTTTACCCCATCTCTCCAAAGCCCTGGACTCTCGGTCAAAGGGAATAGGATTTTTAGCAGAGGCCACTGTAACACCCTTAGGACCTTGAGAAATAGTCTCCGGATCAGGCGAAAGATTCCTAAAAAGAAATTTGTGAGAATCTGGAACCCTATAATACCTATCCGGTTTGGCTGGAGTAGGGGGAAAAGAATCAGGAGAGAGAGAAGCTTCCAAAAAAACATCATCAACAATGTCCAATACAGGGGGAATAGCCAGAGGCTTATTCTGTGGGAGAAGAAGAAAATCACTAAGCCTTTTCTTGGATTCAGAGAATTCCTGCCCTTCCCATTGAAAATGCACCCACATATCATGCAAAGTTTCACCAAAAGAATAATCCTCAGGAGGAGAGGCTGAAGGTAAGGAATCTTCAGCATCATAATCCTCATAAAGAGGAAAGGAATAATCCTGCTCAAGGGAAGAAGCAGAAGAAACAGAAATTTGGTCTGAAGAATCAAAATCGGACTGTAATCTAGGCTTCTTGTCAGGAGGGGGATGAGAACTCCTGATCATAGTTAAGAGATCTTCAGCCATCCTAAGCATCTGCCTTTGAGGCCTAGGACCCTGATCAAAAGGTTCCTGTGCTTGCCATTCCACTTTAGCTGGAGCCTTAGACTTTGTCTTTGACTGTAAAACTGAATCTACATTTACAGGAAGCTGTGAAGGCCTGAGAACTCCCTCAGAAGCCGGTACCTGCTTACCGGCTCTGGACCCAACTGAGGGAGCAGTATCCGAAGGTCTAGCCCCTGGCAATTCTGAAGACCCTATCAGCTCCACACCGGAGTTGGTACAGGCAATCGGTTCAAAAGAGGTGGACGACAGGGGCTGCAAAGGTGCCTCACTGACGACTGTCGAACCAGCAACTTGCAATAACTGAGTAACATCCTTTGCTGTGGACCTCGGAAGCCTGTCTGCATCCCTGCGCCTCTTACACACCCCAGAAGTAGGAAAAGAATCTGGAGACATGTTATAATTAAACCTTTTTCCAAAATAGTAAAAGGCAAAGTTATATCTACGCCTAATAGTACGCTGATTAAATCTAGCACAAAACGCACAATTAGCAAAGTCGTGGTCAGGACCCAGGCAGGGAATAAAGTAAGAGTGAAAATCCCTATGAGGTATTTGCTTCCCACAAGAAATACAAGTATTAACTTTTTCTGACATCTGACTGGAGCAAGAAAAACACCTCCCCAATGGGGTACTTATCTTTAAAAAATGAAAATCCAGGGATTAAATCCAAAAACAAACAGGAACAGGCCGACCGGCATCAGTGAACTGCAAAAGGCACCGCGCGGCAAGAAAGACTGGGGAAATGATGTCAGCTGAGGTCTTTGTACCTTCCTGCGCATTGACGTCAGGATAAAAGTGACCTCAGCTGACGCCCGATCCAGACTTTGGGATTCTGGCCGATCGGGGACTGCTGCTGGCAGGAAGAACCCTACAGTCATGACTGCAACAGTGAACCACGAAGGAAATCCATGATTAAGGAAAGAAATTCAGTCTTACTCTTCAACTTTGTTTTTTCATGCATCCGTTCACATGCAAAATATCCAAGAATACACTGTAATAACTGCAGTGGAAATAACTGCATTAAGTTGGGGGTCTGGGTTTTTTTAAGTTTTTAAAACAACCTTATATATATATATATATATATATATATATATATATATATATATATAAAGTATGCTTCTTTACTCTCTCCCAAAAGATAGATAGCTGTACATGCATCATTTGTTTTATTGTGAGGAAAATTTAAAGAAAACGTGATTACGGTAATGTTTGGAATTTGTCACTTCTAGATAGTGCAATGCTGCAATACTCCCATGCAAACTATAGTAACCCCTGGAGCACCTGTCACAGGTTTGTGAGGAACATTAGATATAATGACCACACTGTCTCCAGCCCAGTGTATAATGACTGCATTTTGCATTTGTTCCAAAAAAAAAAAAAAACAGTTGCCACACATTAAAATATGGGCCTATATCACTTTGTCAAATAGTCTATTCACCGAATGACTATTCATCAAATCCATTTAAGTGAAAACTCATTTTAGTGAGCAATCGTTTCAGCAATTTATTTTGTAGGGAAAAGAAGTAGTTGGCCATCATCGGGAATTTGCTCCTTTCCCCATGTAATGAGATCTCTGAGTTGGTATATTGCTGAGATTTAAAATGTGTAGTGTTTGTTACGGTCAGTAGCTGGCCCACTAGTTTTTTCCCTGTGAAAAAATTTGCTAAAGCGATCATTTACTAAAATGCGTTTTTGCTTAAGTGGGTATGATGAATAGTCATTTGTTGAATAGACTGTTCGACAAAGTGATATAGACCCTTAAAATATTGCACATTGCTTCACTTAAATCATATTAATCACAAAAATCCAGAATAATAAGCAATTAGCATAAGCAGACAGTAATTTTCCTCCACAAACATCCCCGGCAATAACACCTTCTGTGTCTATACATATCAAGTGTCCAGTTAAGCAGACCATCTTACTTTTCACAAATGCACACTAGTCCTGCAAAGCTATATAGTGACTTTCTAAACTGCACAAATGGCAAGAGGCTCAGTTACTTTCATTCAGCTAACCCCAACCCCACCCAGAAGTTATAGCTACAGTATCTGATGGCTTATTATTATTTCACTTCCACACAAAAAGCTGCCACACACTAAAGTATTCCAAGTTGCTCCAACCAAATAACAAAGCTAAAAATACTGCCAAAAATATCTGATTGATCACTGCCAGCATAATTGTAAAAATAATAATAATAATTAATACTTATTTTACTTTCACCACAGCTTCTGTCTTCAGTCACAGAATTCTTGCCATTCCACTCATCTCAAAACTCCAGCATTCTAAACATCCCTAATTATTTCTCATATTTTTGGTCCATCCCGCATACTTGTTTCCTACACAGCTATCTTACATGTTTAATCTTTAATGCCTGGCTTTACTGACTTGACCAACTATCAATTTAACAGAAAATCAATTGTGCATGATGATACTTGAAAGAGAAGTTTTGTACCTATATATGAACATTATGAGATCTCTGCTTAATGTGAGATGACTTGGTCAAGTCAATTGGAGCACTTTCACTCTGAACTACCCATCACGCCATAGGTGCTTTTTGTTTTAACTGGGCTTTTTATTTATTTATTTTTTGAGCAAATAAATGATTTTTGTTGCTCTAAAAATAAATAAATCAATATGGAAAGCATGCCCTTGCATGCACAGCACCCTAGGCAGCCTCATTGTTCACCCATGCATAAAACCGGCTCTGGCTGTAGAAAAATTACAACAGCTTAGATGAGCTGTAAATATTTACAAAATCATACATACATCACCACTGGGGAGTTCAAGTAATGTTGAGAAAATAAAGAATGCAAGTCACAGGGTTTTAGATGCTTTTTAGAGCATTTTTCAACCTTTTGATATACCCGTTGTCTTTGGACTGCTGATGAGTACTTCAGCTGGGCTGCAGTTACTTTCATCTACAGATTGCATTCATATCCATGAGTGACAGAGACTGTGACTGTGCACCTAAGATGTTTGACTGTAATCAGTTAAAAACAATGGTCACAGTAATGTATTTCAACTTGTTTCACACACATATCATATGTTTGTGTGTATATCTATATCTATCTATATATATATATATATATATATATGTATATATATATATATATATATATATAATATAGACACACACATAATCACACACACATGCACACACTAGCCATGCCAAGCCAGATGAATGTTTAACAGTACTTCCAAGATGGCTGCACACTAATCAACAGCCTAATTTCAGCTCTCCCAGTGTGAAAAAAGAAACTGAGAAATAATCACCTGTGATATTGTCAGCTAAAATAAAATTCAGTTACTGGGTACTGAGTACACTACCTGGATGCCAACAAAGAATGCATTTTAGTACTTGAATGAAAATCAACCAGAAAAGGTAAAGAGAAAATACTGTCTGAGAAGAATCCCACAACTGTTCAGAAAAATGCAGTTCAGACTTCAATTTAAAAGATGGCTTCCAGTGATTTAGAGGGAAAAATAAATCAAATGCACTCAGAGGTAAATAAAATAGATGAAACATTGAAAGAGTATCTCAATTCAGATGACAAATAGCTAGACAAATAGAAGAAGCTTTAACTAGCTACTTAGATAAACTGATAAAACTGCAAAATCAGAGGCTGAAATGAAGAAAAGGCTGGCTGAGTAACAGACTTTTCAAGAAGAGCTATTTCAAAAACTGGAAGAGCTGGAAGACAGAGCATGCAAAGAAACTGAACAAAACAGACTGCATTAACTTTATGAAAGCACTGACAAGCAACTGGACTTGTATTCCGCAGCAGGATTTGTTAACTGAAAAGGCACATCAAATGTATGTTTCAAACCTGGCTATGAGAAAGCAGTCAATACCCATATTAGTAACAGTGCAATCATACCAGCAGAAGTAGTTGATCCTGACAAAACAGTAGCAGAAGGAAAATATTAAAAATTGGAGACAGCAGAGAGTTTATGGAAAATGACTATTCATTGTACACCAGGCAGAAGAGAAGAAAATTTATCCCGGCAGTCAGAGGATGTTGGGAAGCAGGTGTGAGATTCAACCTACAGTATACAGCTGTCTTCATAATATTTTTCCAGGAGAATTAAATACATTTTTAGATGCAGTGCACTCTAAGGAGGAAATAAAACGTTTATCCAAAAAAGTGAGCCAACAAAAAGAAGAGGACTCTACTTCTTATTCTTCTGACAATAAAGCTCATAGAGAGACTTTGCCAGTGAAACCTTTTCTAGTGTTCCAAAAGTTTGAGAGACAGAACCAGATTGCCTCGTGGTTTTGGCGTCTTTTCAGACTTGTTGGCTGTTGGGGAAGCACCCACCAAGAGGAGAAAATGCTGAGAGAAGAAAGGAGCCACTTTTGAGATTTTAAGTATTTTTCTTCAGATTATTTGCTAAGTTTTTCTGCATAGCCGCCTACTTTGAGCATTTTCTGGCTTGTTAAACTTGATTTCTGCATTGGTAACTGTATTTAGAACACAACCTAGAGCTGTTTACTGAATTTCCTGTTTGCACTTATTTTTAAAATCGTTTTTTTCTTAAAACTTGCATTTTATCTGTCTCTGGCCTAGCACTCAAGTGTGGGGTCATTTACTGCACTGTTATAACTTGTTGATACTTGTGAACCTCTGCTATCTTTAAAATCTTGCTTTTTTCCCACTTTTCTGAGATTTAAAAAAGTTCAGTTACAGGCTTGCTGTTCTGAACTGTTTGTAAGTTTCTTGGAGGCCATTTTTTGCTTGGGCTAAAGGGAAGTCTCACTGTTCATCAGTGGCAGTGATAAACATTGAGCAGCCTGCCTTCCCCTGTGGGAGTGGTTACTGCCTTGAAACTGTAGTTTTATTGGCCATTTTGGGTCAATTCCAAACCCCTTGATCTCCCTCTCTTAAAACCCTCTTTTGCTCGGTTTTGCGCATTTTTGTGCATAGCGCAACAACGGGCAGCGCCACCTAATTGGGTTTAAACTATTCCTGGCTCCATGAAGTCTGCTCTTCACTTTTTCCCTTAGAACTGCTCTATCTCTCAAATTAAACACCATATTCTCATTCTAACACCCTTCACTCGTCCAAATAAGTAATCTTACAAGTTAGCACTATTAAACCATAAGCACTACTTACTCTTATACTCTCTACGATTACCTTGACCCCTATTGGTCCGTCTTAATTCAGTTTCCCTATATTACTCTAGCATGTCCAAAGGTCAGTCAATGGTTTCCTCTCCAGTCCAGCTGGTGAATCTGGGAATTCTGAGGCAATGTTACAACTGTCTCATGTACACGGACAACCCTCTCCTCCTACAAACAGGTTCAAATATATGTGAGAGATGCAACCATATAGCCAAACTGGAGGCTGAGCTCTCTCATCTCAAAACTGGTGACACCAGTCAGGAGGAGAAGGTAACCTCGCACAACACAATTCCAGTATCACATAGTCCCACCACATCAGCGAACCAAACACATAAATACACAAAAACATACTCAGAGGCTCTAAATAAAAATCTACCTAAGCAACAGAGACCTCCAAAGCAGACATCCAAGCAAATGCTACCCCAAAACAAAACACGCACAACACATAGCCCACAAAGTCAGTGTGCCAAGCAGCCACAGCCCTTAAGGCTGAATAACACAACTGATACTCTTGTAATAGGTGACTCTATTGTCAGACACACTGACGTCCCACTCACCAGGCTGAACAAAGAGTAGGTCACAGTGAGCTGCCTGTCGGGCGCTAGGATCCGCCACATAACGCAAGCACTCAGGTCACTCCAAAGCAAATACAAATATGACTCAGTCATCGTACATGCTGGTGTGAATGACCTGAGATGTACCTCCCTGGACTACATGAAAAGAGACATAGAGGAGCTCTCTGATCATGTAGCCCAGGCCGGTATGACCCTGACCTTGAGCAGCATCTTACCCTCACCTAGAATGATGACACAGTACAAAGACAAAATGATCGATTTTAACAATTGGCTAAAATTTTGGTGTCATTCAAAGGGGATCCAGTGTCTGTCAGCCTGGGATGACATGCTCGACAAGACACATTGCTTCGCTAGGGATGGCTTGCACCTGTCACCACTGAGCTTTTGGATATTGGCAAAGGCTCTTGCTACCCCCATAGTGCCTTTTTTAGGCAAGGCTCAAAAGTCAAACCCACCTCCATAGACAGCACAAGGAACAAGAAACTAAGGGTAATGCTGCTAAACGCCAGAAGTCTTAACCTCAAGATGCACGCACTCGAAGCTCTCCTCAGTATGGAGAACATCGATATCTGTGCAGTGACAGAAACCTGGTTCAAGGCTCCAGAGAGCACCCCAGCACTACCAGGTTATACCTCATATCATGCTTTTCGGCCCCAAAATCTGGACCGAACCACAAAAGGAGGGGGAGTTTCCATATTTATCAAGGATATCCACACCTCCAGGTTAGTGGCATTGCACGAAGTATCAGAGACCATCCATGTGCAACTGACAGTGGGCAAGACTGCTTTTCAGTTTATAGCATCCTGCAGACCACCCTCTCAAAGTCAGGAATCCCACTCGGCTTTCCTGAAAACATTGGAGAACATGAAAATCTCTCCGAACACCATTATTTTGGGTGACTTCAACTACCCAAACATAGACTGGGAGCATTACTCAAGCCCCAGCACCTTAGCCCAAAGGTTCCTGGAAATTATAAACTCAAATGCTATGGAACAACTAGTCACCACTCCCACAAGAGGGGATAACATACTAGACCTGATCATTACCAACATGGGTACTCTATGCTCCATACCAGAAGTATATCCCTCATTGGTAAGATCAGACCATAAATTAATTTTACTGGATATCCACATCCCGACCCCACCCCCAACCCAGAAAACCACAGTGAAAAACTTCTCAAAAGTGAACTTCTCACTTCTCAAAACCGAAGTGGAATCCTTCAAGGCCCCAGGGCCAGTGGAAACTACGGCCCAAACTGCAGAATCCTATATAAACGCATTCTACGGACATCTCCAGGAATGCATGGATCATGCTATCCCAAACAAAATCAAGACCCAATCATCCAAAGGCAGGCGTCCAGTCTGGTGGACCCCAGCCATAAATAAACTGTACAACAGAAGGAGGAAGCTACTACATGATAGAGCAAAATCCCTAATAGGGAAGGCAGCACTGATCAGTACTAACAAAAAATTACGATCCCTCATAAAATCCTCCAAGGCCAGCTTCGAGAGAAAAATTGCACAGGACACTAAAACAATCATAAGGCTTTTTCAGTTATGTTAGGAACCTGGGATGCAACTCCCAGACTTGTTCTGAGTTGATTCTAAATGACAAAAAATACACTGAACCCACAGACATCGCCAATATCCTGGCAGACAGGTTCAGTGCAAACGTCTCCACCCCCCCCCCAAAAGAGCAAGTATCTATCCCGGCAGAGGGCTGCCTCCCAAACATCTCTGATGCTCAGGTGAAGGCTGCCCTCTCCAAAGCAAAAAACACTGCTTCCATGGGACCAGATGGCATCCCGGGTTGCGTCCTACATGAACTCCAAGAAGAACTAACCCCTCAAATAAAACAGCTGTACAATCTCAGCCTCACTACAGGATATGTGCCCACAGAATGGCGTACAGCAACAGTGGTCCCACTCCACAAAGGTGGAGCCTCTACGGACCCTGGAAACTATTGCCTCATAAGTCTGACTAGCCTAGTCTGCAAGGCTATGGAGAGGATCATCATGGAGCTCATAAACAAAGACATTGGGGACCTACAGACGCTAGATCCTACCCAATTCGGCTTTGTCAAGGGCAGATCCTGCATTTTGAACCTGGTCGACTTCTTTGAAACAGTCACCAAAGCCATAGATGAAGGAAAGGTAGTCCACACAGCCTATCTGGACCTAGCAAAGGCAATATCCCACTCGGGCATCATAGATAAGCTATACAGCTTAAATATAAACCCCTATGTCACAAGATGGGCCGCAAACTGGCTCAAAGACAGAACCCACAGAGTGAGAGTTGCTGGAGCCATGTCAGACTCGAAACTGGTCACAATTGGCTTCCCACAAGGTTCTGTCCTGGGACCGCTCTTGTTCGGTGTATATACTTTTCCGAGGTACAGGCCAATGTGGGAGGACTATGGCTCACCAAGTTTGCAGATGACTGCAAACTGGGCGCCATAATCGGCTCTCCAGCTGACACAAACATCCTTCAAAAAGGTCTCACAGAGACGGATAACTGGTGCCAGAGCCATGGTCTAAAGCTAAATGCCAAAAAGTGTATAGTCATACCCTTTGGCAAAAACAATGTGCCCACAAATTACCACATAGGCGGTAACCCATTAAGTACAGAGAAAGTAATTAGGGATCTGGGGACCCAAGTTGATAGCAGTCTCTCCTTTGACAACCACATTGCCAAAGTGGTTAGAAAGACCTTCTACATAGCCCTCCTCATCATGAAAGGATTCACATCTGGATCAAGAGAGGTAATCGTGCCCCTTTATTCATCCCTCATCAGGCCTATCATAGAATATAATGCCCCTTTTGGGATGTACCTTACCCGACACCTGCAGCAATTAGAAAGACCCCAAAAGTACCTCACCAAGAGGATCAAGGGACTCAAGCAGATGCCATATGCTGCTCGGTTAAAAAACTCCAGCTCTACTCAGTTGCATACTGCCTACTTCGAGGTGATCTATGCCTGACATATAAAGCTATGTCCAATCCAGAATTAATGGACATGCTCCACCTCAGTAAATCTAAATCCCTTAGAGCCACATGCTCGAGGGACTTGAACCTCAGCACAGAAATAAATAGAACTTGCTGGAGGGACAGATTCATAACCCAGAGGCTCCCTTCGCTCTGGAATAGAATTCCAATTCATGTTAGGCAGAGCACCTCACTGAATCTCTTCAAGAAGAATCTTGATGAGTGGATGGGGGATCGTAAGTTTGTCCCGGGGATTACTTCTGTGTCACTATTAGACAGAGGCACAGTAAACTAAACCTTAAAAAGGGCACAGTATACTCAAATCAAGGGGTGGCGTAAGCCAAACAAAATTGGGCTAGGCTCGTAATTGCCCCAGGGCAGATAGCCTAGTATAAACCTATGAACCTATGAACCTATAAAAAAAAAGCACTATAGTTGACTAGAAGAATCAGGAGTACATTGGACATAAACCAGAGTCTGGTGTTGGGAGATGGCAATGAACAGGAAAAAGGCCAACAACACTGAAATTAGTGAATAAAATGGGAGACTAAACAGCATCAGTCACATTTGTGAAATACGGCTTTGCAAGAAAACATTGCTGAGAAAGACTGGAATTTTGTTGACTTTGTTAAACTTTTGGGTAAACTGTAAATCATATACACCAGTTTATGTCATTAATATTTAGTAGGACACAAAAAGGGAAAACAGTAACTGTAATAAAACTATTTTTGTTCTTATTAGTATTTGTAACAAGCATTTCATTAAATAAACTGCATGTTATATATATTAAAGCAGTTTTGTTTAGTATGCAGTCAAGTATTTTAAATGAGTCTTTTCAGTAACTGTCGTATGTGTTAAAGATATTAAAGTAAACAAGTACTTTTTAGTTGTAAGAAGTATAGGCTTTACAGTATAACAAGTGAAGAAAGATTAAACACAGCTGAACAAAAGCAAGTTTAATGTTAATATGTTGTGATCTAGGGTAGCTGGGGTTGGGTGGGGTAAAAGTTAAATGATTATATTATATATAAAATTAAGATATTGTATATTTTTTTACAAGGATGAATGTTTAAATTAATGATCTTGGCTTAAGATACAGGTAAGTGTTTTTGTAAGTAAGTAGACTTGAAAAATAAGACAAAAATGAAGAAAGCAATGAAATTGCTAAGTTTATTACATCTACAAAGATATTAGCTTGTTTTTTCCCATTAGCAAATGTTTACTGGGAGTCAAGAAGTGTGCAGCTGAAGGTAGTTGTACACTCTGTTCTCAGTTGTTGTTGTTTGTCTTTTCAGCTTTTCCTGGTTAGGGTTCGCCACAGCGGAACTCCGGTCTGCTGACAGATATTCTTTGCTGACTACTTTCACATGGAAGAGCTGTCTGCAGGTGCAAGCAATTAATCTGCAAAGTTATGAGCATTCTTTGCTGTGGGAAATGCAAAATTTAATGGTACAATGCAAGCAGCTCAGTGAAAAATGAAGTTTGAACTTACAGGAAGTGAATAAAAGATAGCAGTCTCCCTAGCAGCCCTAATAGTTTTAATGCATTTAATAGAACAGTGTAGAATTAAGTTTAATTTAAAGATAGCAAGTGTACTTTTTCTTAAGACTAAGAGTCAGTGTTTTCTGAAAGTATACAAGCTGTTTTTCACATCTGGGAGGGTACAGAGATAAGAAAAGAACAGACAGCAATCAGTGTAAGTGGGAGTATGGGCAGTAGCATACTTCTTATTATGGGCATCATTCATTTTAGGTTAGGTAATGCTTGTTGGTTCAGCTGTCAATTTGAGGAAATTGTTCTGGAGGGTTAAACTTAAATTTTGAAGGGGTACATAGTTTTGTGTGTTTGTTCCATATTAATGGGGGTGTTTTGAAAATGTTTGTACATTGTTTGTTTGAGGGTTTTCATTAAAAAAAGTTTTGAAAAATGTGACCTATGTTGGCATGAAAATGAGAAGAAACAAATGTATAACATCTCAGCCTGCCAACAATTAGTGTGTGCAAAAGTTGGAAATACACATTCAAAAAAAAAACTGTTATGTATAATAGGTATAATCAGTAGCTTTTTATCACAATGGCTATCCATTATAAAAACATAGCCATTATGATAAAATAACAATATGCCTTAAAGATATAGACAAAAAGGAAAGGCACTGTTTTAAAGTAATAATTTATATTACTTAATAGAGAGTGCAAATAGTAATGTTGCAGAAGACATATTTGGAAAGAAATGAGCCTATGAATTTGACAAACAAAGGATTTCAGGATGGATATTCAGCAAAATATCAGGGACAAAGGAAAAGTGGAGTAATTATGCTAATTACTAGAGGGACTCCAGTAGTCATAGAGGAATAAAAAATACAACAATGGTAGATTTGTGGTAGTAAGGGTCTGTTGGCAGGAGAGGAGGATTATACTGGCATGTATTTATAATCCAACAAAAACTGCTATTATGGCGGATAAGCAAATTTTGAGAGAAATAATCAGCTTTCAACAGGGGGATATTACTTATAAGTGGGAACTCATACTTGATTTCCAATACCGAGGATATATCAGGGGAACCTGTAAGACAAAATATAACAAAACAGGGTAGATTTCTGAAGAAATTTATGAAAACATGTGGTATGGAAGATGTGAATTTAATGGTTTACTAGTGAAATTCTGAATCCGCTTCAGTCGACCGTTTAGAATATCGACCCGAAAGGCTGAATTCAGAATTTCAAAACAGCAACCAAGGCAAAAATTAATACATCAACATCTGTAGTTTGATGTATTCGACATAGCAGGAGGTGACGTCACTCACCTCCTACTATGCACATTAACATACCATTACACTCTACAGTCAATGGTACATTAATTCTACTATTTTGCAGGAGAGGGCTATACCCCTGCACCTCCCTTGTGGGGGACTTTGTCCCCCACACCCCCTACACATTAAATATATCAACTCTGAGATTGCACTACAGTGAGGAAATCATCTAATTCCCCATATTCACTGAACCGCAATCTCCCTGCACAATGTCAAACCCAAATACTCGAACTACACTACCCATTCACTGTAGTGTAATTGATGCATTTTGGTTCAACATTCTACTGAGTTGAAAACTGCCATTCGACCACATGCCAGTTGACCTATGCAGTTTCAAGGTTTTCAATGTAAATGGAATTTAACAGTAGTAACTCTGAAAGACTTTGCATATTATTTCCAAAGGTACAATAACTGGTCTAGACTAGACAGAAATTGCATTTCACAGAAACATTTGCATTTATTTGAAAGCTCTGACACACATCCAATAACTATTTAAGATTGTGCACTGATAAAAACTTAGATAAAAATACAGGGTAATTAAGTAAAAATTTGACACTGATACTTTCCTGCCTACTTGTTAAAAAGAGAGGAATTTAAGGAATGGGTACTGGAAAATATTTCAGAATTATTAGGGAAGACAGAAATTTCTTCAGAAGTTATAGCTAGTGAGTGAGATTAAATGAAAATGGAATCTAAAAATAGGCTATAAATAAGAGACAATGAGATATGGTTAAGATGTAACAATAATTACTTAGAGGGGATGACAAAGGTTAAAGTGTTGGAGAATAAGGGGACTCTCACAAAACAAGAAGAGACACAAATAGAGTGCTAAAGAAAAAAATAACAGAGTATCTGGATAATATGCATGAGTTTAGAAAGATTGCTGTTAAGCAACTATTTTTTGATAATAACTCAAGAGCACAAAAACTTTTAGCACAACAACGTTTAGGCAACAGAAAGTAGAAAGGGTTGTCACCAAACTTAGGGATCCTACAATAAGAAAAATAACTAGAGATCCTGTAGATTAGAGATATTTCAGAAATTTTATGATTTTTTTAAAGCAGAGAAATATGGAAATCAAGAAATATTTATGAGGACTTAATTATATCAAGGTTAGAGGCAGATGAGGCCCAACAACTAGCAGTTAAGATAGGAGGAGATGATAAAAATGGTGATGTAAAATCAGTCTTCTTGAAAGTCTAGGAACAGATGGTATTATTGTGGAAGTTTGGAAGTTAGGCGAGAAGAGGTGATAAAGACCAGGAAGATTTTGTTTAAAAGTATTTTAGAAGGAGGTGAAGCAACAACATCTTGGAAGAAAGCTATGATGGTTGTATTACCTAAAGATGATAAAGACCTCTTAGACCCAGCTTCGTATAGACCCATTTCAATTTTAAACCATGATTATAAGGTAAAATGATGGCAAAGGTGTTACCAAAATTAATAGACAATGTGGTTTTATGGAGTAGAAACAAACATTTGACAACATTAGTAGAATAATCAAAACAAAAATAACAGCAAATTTTTTTTGGAACCAGACCAAACAAAATCTGGAAAACCTGCTGACAAAAATGGAGAAAGGGGAAAACGTCAATAATAATAATAAAAATGAAAGAAACTTTATTCCACCATCTCGAACACTGAAGTAAGAGCTTTCATCTTAATATTTCCCTTATTGAATAAAAATCTTCATCAGACTTCATTATTACCACCTGTTACTTCACATTAAATACACATATCTTCGATCATATGACGTATTATGAGACACCACTTATCTCTTCTGTTTCCTTATTATAACACACTTGTAGTTAAGATTAATGTTCAAACCATTGCCCCCACATGCAAAAATAAAATTTGCCATTTATATTCTATGCAATTTGTCATCCTGTCTACTTTCCCATTTCATTTATTGTGCATGATCTAAAACACCAAATTAAAATTGTTTAAAACCCTTACACTTTTCAAAAATTCTAAAAATTGCATAAAGACTATCCTTATTTTTTATTGCCCTCAAGTGTTCAAAAATTCTCTTCTTTAGTTTTCTACTGGTTTTCCTGATATACAAACTTTTACATAGTGTGCTTGCTGAATAATAAACAACATAATCTGACTCACAGGAAAATCTTCTCAGTAGCTTATATATCTTCATGGTGTTGGGTCATAAAACACTGGTACCATTAAAAATGTTTCTACATGCCTTACACCATGAGCCTTTATAGGTACCATTGGGTTTACTACTTTTCCTATTATGATCCCTTCTTTTGTTACAATTTAACCTGCTTTTTTAAACACCTTTAGTGTTGTTAGCTCTCTTGTTCACAAACTGGTTTGCCCCAACATAGCCGAATACTTCCTGATTACCACCCAGAATTTTCCACTTACTGTCAATAATAAGAAGTTATGTACTCACCATAACGTTCCACGTTTGTTGATCATCTCACCTTCATTCTTTGCTGGTTGGGTTCAGAACCAAGAACTGGTTCCAACTCGGCCTTATACAAAAGCTCGAGAGCTTCCACTGGCTTGTGGCTGTACCCTATCCCATGATGCACAGGGAAGATTACCTAGATCTTGTTTGCAGATACCACAAAAATTATACAGTAGTATATAAACATATCATAGAAGAGACCAAGAAGGGAGTTAGAGACATAGTAACCAATCTTAAAAATAACCACTCGATCCTCCAGGAGTGAAGGTGAGGGAAGAAAGATGGGATGCAAGAATGAAGGCAAGATGGACAACAAACATGGAACATTATGGTGAGCGCATGACTTCTTAATGTTATGTTGTCCTATCTCGCCTTCATTCTTTGCTGGTTGGGACAACGTCTGTAGCACCTTCTTTGGAAGGCTTAATGGAGAAAACTCTTCAGAACAGTAGACCCAAAGGAGGCCCTGTTCCTGGAGGCCAAATCGACTTTGTAATGAGTGATAGCGGTATGAGGCTTTACCCATGTTGCTGCTGCACAAATAGAATCCATAGGTAGCCTCGCTTGAAAGGCATATGAGGTAGACATAGCTCTTGTGGAATGGCCTTTAATTTTTGTCTGGAAGTTCTCTGTTCTGAGATCTATATGCATAAATTATACAGTTTGTAAGCCATTTGGAAAGTGTGACTTTTGATATTGGGGCTCCTTTCTTTTTGTCTGAAAAGGATACAAACAACTGGTCCGATTTTCTGAAGTCCTTTGTTCTATGCAGGTAGAAACATAAGTGTCTATGCACGCCTAACTGATGTAATTTATACTCTGCCTTGTTGCCATAGTTTGGGAAAAGATGGGTAAATCAATGGATTGATTTAAATTGGCTACTGAACACACTTGGTAAAAAAGAGGGATTGGTTCGTAAGGAAACTCTCTCTTTGTGAAAGATCAAGTAAGGAGGACGTATTGACAAAGCATGAAGTTCAGACACTCATCTAACAGACATAATAGCCACCAGTAGTGCTGTCTTCCATGATAAAAACTTCATGTCACAATATGATGTCGGTTCAAAGGGAGGAGGAATCAACATAGACAGAACAAAATTTAGGTCCCATGGTGCTGGAGGTTCCTTTACTGGAGGCCTCAGTAAAAAAGTTCCCTTCAAGAAAGCCTTGCAAAGTCTGTAGGACATGATTCTTACACCCATTTCCCCAATATGACAGTTAGATATAGCAGCTAAATGAACTCGAATAGTAGCTGCCGCCGCACCTTCATTAAAAAGCGTAGCCAAAAAGTTTAACACGGCTGTTACGAGGACAGTAAAGGGATCAATATGATTTTTGCTAGCCCAACAGGAAAATCTTTTCCACTTGCTAGAATATAACTTTCTGGTTGAAGGCTTATGAGATGAAATCAATATATGTTTTACTGCAGGAGAAATATCAGGAAGGCTGGCTATTTGTGGAACTGGAGCAGCCAAGCTGTCAACTTGAGGGTTTGAACAGATGGATGGAGTGACCCTGATGGATGGGTCAGGAGATCTGGAACTGGGTCCAGGATCCACAGCTCCTCCAGAAGATGGGGCCATAGAAAGGGAAACCAAATCTGATGAGGCCAGTATGGAGCAATGAGTATTATTCTGCTTTCCAATGTGCTGGATTTCTGCAGGAGTTTTGATATCAAGGGAAAAGGGGGAAAGGCATAGAGGAGACCCAAGGGCCAATTGTGTACAAATGCATCCCTTGGTGACTCCCCCAAAGGGGGGATCAGGGGAAAAGTTGCTGTTGCATTTGGCATTTATGGACATGGCAAAGAGGTCACAGTACGGCTGGGCCCACTTGTGGAAAATCTCATTTGCAACCTCCTGTTTAGGGACCACTCATGAGGCATTAGAATAGCTTTGCTGAGTTTGTCCACTATCATGTTGGACTTCCCCGGGATGTGCATTGCTATTAGAAAGCATTGGGAAGAAACTGCCCATTGCCATACTCTCTGGACCTCATGGCATAGGGAGTAGGATTTGGTTCTCCCTTGTTTGTTTATATACCATACCACCAATATGTTATCTGTTTGAATTGCAATTGTTCCTAGTGGAAGAGAGTTCTGAAATGCTTGAAGTGCCAACAGCACCACTCTCATCTCTATGATGTTGATATGCAAGTGGTACTCATTTTCCTGCCAAACACCTTGGACAGTCTTCCCCAGAGATAATACCCCCCCACCCTATCCTGGAAGCGTCCGTGGTCACTCTGGCTACAGGTTGGGGAAGGACAAATGGTCGACCTAACGTCAGTTGAGTGGAGTGAAGCCACCAGTGCAGGTCCTTTCCGCAGGATTCCATTATGATCATTTTGTGAAACATGGGTAGCTCCTGCATGGACCACTGGGTGAATAATAGCCACTGAAGGATCCCCATGTGTAAGCAAGTTAAAGGTATCAGGATTATTGCTGCCATCATGGTGCCCAAAATTTTCAAAACAACCTTTGCCTTTACTTTCTTCTTGGTTAAGAGGTTCCTGACCTGAAGATGTAAGGTCTGAATCCTCTCAGGTGAAGTTTGGCTAACATTTCTCTTGTATCTAAGTCTGCCCGTATAAATACAATACAGTGTGATGGCATCAAGGCAGATTTTTCGAAGTTTAATGTGCTGCCTAGTTGGGAGCAAAGATGAATGGTAGTGTCTCTCGCTCTTGTTAGTAGACACTTGGTGGTGGTGGTTAGGAGCCAATCGTCTAAGTATGGAAACACCCGGAATCCTAGACGTCTCAAGTGAGCCGTAACTACTGCAATGCATTTGCTGAACACTCTGGGGGCTGTAGTGAGACCAAAGGGCAGAGGTCAAAACTGGTAGTGATTGGCTCCCAGCCGAAAGTGCAAATGTTTCCTGGATCACCTGTCCATTTTTATGTGGTAGTACGCATCCTGGAGATCTACTGAGAGCATCCAATCATCTTTCCCCAGAAAGGAGAGTATCAACTGCAGTGTCACCATCCAAAACTTTGATTTGTTGATGGGTTTGTTTAGTCTGCTGTGATCCAGAATGGGCCTCCAGTCCCCTGTTTTTTTGGAACTAAAAAGAACCTTGAGTAAGTTCTGGATCCAATTTGGTCTGCTGGGACATTTTGGATGACTCTTTTTTTCTACCAACTTTTTTACCTCTAGGGTTGCATGATCCCTTTGACTGGGTGGAACATCTGGGACTGATTTTTTTTCTAATGTGGAGAGGAAAAGGGTATGTAATAACCTCTGGATATGATTGTTTGTACCATTTGTCTCTTGTGATTTCTAGCCAGGCATTTGGGTACAACAATAAGCAACCCCTGACTGTCTCCAGAAATGGACAGATGGGCCTCCTCTCATGAGCACTGAAAGGGTTTACCAAGGAAGGAGTCCCTGTCACCCTGGTTTTGCAGACCCTTTTGCCGCGTGGTCGGCGTCTTCCACTGTTACTTCCTCTTCTGCCTCTGGGGGAAGAATCACCACATGTATCTGGGAAAGCTCTTTGGGACTTAAAAAACCACATTCCCCCCTTCTGACTTTTGGGATAAGGTCTGGTAGGGAGGTAGAAATGGACTCCAGTGGCAGAAAGAGTCTTTCCTTCCTGTTTGCACTTGGTTAGGGTCTCTTTAACTTTCAAGTTTCCTGAACAAGGACGAGACATCAAATGGGGCATTAATAAAGGAAGAATTGAGTTCTGCGAAATCATATAAGTGCATCCAGGAATGCCTCCTTAAGGAAATTCCTGTACCCGCTGCCCTACTTGTTTATCGGCTGCATAGGAAATAAGTCACATGGAGGAGTTTACCACAGAATTTAAGGTGGAGAGCTGGGAGATAACTTTGTCCAAGACCCCTGCAGCTACAGAACCTTGTAGGGTATCTCCTAGCTCCTTCAGGAGATCCCTCTGAAGCCTAGTGAAATGGTTCTGCTAGTTCAGTGACAAAAGAGCAAAGGACACTGAAGAAAACATATGGTTTACATATCTGTTTATCATTTGAGATTCTTTATTCGGTGGATGGACAGATGAGGATGTGTCAGACAATTCCTTCTTGGTGGCCGCTGCCACCACCATAGCATCTACCGGGACACCTTTACTCAAAGAAATCTTATCTGCAGGGGCAGTAATGAACCTATTTGGCCTACTAGGAACAGGCTCTACTGAATCCAGAGAGCTCCACACCTTCTGAATGACTACATCCATAAGCTGGTCGAAAGGCGGAGTCACCCAAGAGGTGGAGGGGTGAGACCCGAAAGCCTCCAGGTACACAGACTCATCCTCAGAAGGGTTAATGGGCTTCCAGCCACCTCTCTGTTTAAGGATCTCCAGGAGGTCCACAAAAGAGACATCCTCAGAGGGTGACCCTTCTGACTCATCGAGGTCTATGTCTGAAGTGATGGACTCCTCAGGAGAGTGTAGATGTTTCCTTTACATAACCTTTTCCGAGGGACCTCCTCAGAGGGATACTCAGGGAAGGTTTTGGAAAAGAAGGCTTTGCCCAGTGGTGCATCCTGGGATTTCAGGTCTCCACGCCTGGGAGGGAGGGATGGCAAAGAGACAGACTCTGGTGGGAAGAGTTCTAGGATCTGAGAGTGGAGCCGTCTGAGGTGACAGTGCTCTCCTCATGACCTCAGAGGCACCACGGCCCACTCCAAGGAAGCTCCCTGCTCTGAGGAACCAGGAGAATCCCCTGAGCTAAGGCGGTGGGCTCCGAGGCCGATGTAGGAGCTAGGCTCACCCACACCAAAGCCCTGAGAGGTAGATTCGAGTCAGACAACTGTCCAACTTGACTCTTCTCCCCAGACCTGATGGGGGAGCATCGGGCCCTAGACCCCATGAAATCTGGTGGAACCAAACAGGTTGGAGCGGTCATCAGGCCGAAAAACCCAGAGCAGGTCTCGGCACTGATGGTTCCACTGCAATCGGATCCAAGCACTCCGGCTCCGAAGCCATAGCATTGGTCGGAGGAGGAAGTGAAGAAGGGGAAGTGGTGATGTTGGTCGGTCCCCAATCCTTTGGGGTCAGGGTCAACAGAATCTTAGCCAGCACCGGTGTCCATAAAAGCCTCTTGACCACCTGCTCCACATTGTCATCTTAAAGACTCCTGGAGGACCGAGAGGATGGGGTCGAGGACCTCATTGATTGAAGGATTGGAGAATGCAACACAGAGGAGACTGGTTCCAGAACTGGGGACCGGCTCTGAAGAAGAAACTATGTCAGTTCCGAAATTACTAGGGGAGCTAAAGAGGTAGTTTTCTCTGGCCCAAAAGCCTTCAAGTCCGTAGATGACTCTTTTGCATGTTTCTTTTTAGGTTCCGATGATGGGGCCATGGAAGATGATCTTTTTGAAGATTTCTCTGATCTAGAAGATGGAGATTGATGGGAGGAGTCTTGATGACTTTCTAGAGCCTCAGTGAAAGGTACCTTCAACAAGCTCCTGACTATCAGCTTATTCTTTTTCTCAATCACAACTCTAGAGCTGAATATATTGCAGAATGAGCATGACTCTTGCAGTTGGACAGGACCTAATCACAACTGGTGTGTCCATCTGTCAAAGACATCTTCTGACTGCATTTGTCACATTTTTTAAAGCATGAAGGCTTTGTTTCTTTAGTATCCTTAGACATCATTCAACAAGAAGCCAAAAAAAAACTAAGACAAATCACAACAACTTTTTTTATTTTTTTACAATTTAAAGTTAACACACCAAAGAAGAAACTCAAGTATAGGTAGTAGTAACACGAAGAGAAGTCTCTAATTCAAATGACAAACTTCTCATAGAAAACGGAAAAGGGGGAAGGTAGGGAAAGCCCTCTAAGTTAAATGGGCTGAAGGGAGCCCTTTAACTCAAACGGACTACCCAACAATAAAGGGATAAGAACTAAAAAGTTAGTTTAAACAGCAAAAGACCCAAAAAACTCTCTAACTTAAGTGAGTTTGGGACCGGGATCAGGAGAAAAAGCAAGCAGGCATAGCAGTAGATGATGGCCAATAACAAACAGTACAAATGCAACAACGGACAGAAAAAGAGGTATCAAACAACTGTAATAGTTTGAATCAAACACACACTAAATAGTTGTTAGAAAAATACAAGAAAAAATTGTTTCTACTTAGCTTGGAGCCTATAAGAAGCACCTGATCTTGTTTAGCAGCAAATGAGATCTGGATGATCTTCCCTGAGCATCATGGGATAGGGTACAGCCACGAGCCAGTGGAAGCTCTCGAGCTTTTGTATAAGGCCAAGTCAGAACCGATTCTCGGTTCTGAACCCAACCAGCAAAGAATGAAGGCAAGATAGGACAACATAACATTATTTTTTATGGCTTTACCATCAAGGTGCATTCCATATGTGGTTAAAGTATTGGGAGTTATGGTATCTGCACAGTCAAGGGCAGTCAGTGTAAACCGAGTACAGAATATTCTTAACGTCCCACTCCCCTACACAATTACAGATTTGCAGAAGTTCATGGGTGTTATGAATTACAATTGGGGCTATATTGAAAGCTATGCCAAAACAGCTGTACCTTTATGTGGGTTAATCAACCCTCAGAAACCATCCACAGAACCAACTGGACCCCTGAGGCCATGCAGGCACATACTGATACAAAAAAAGAAGTTGGCCATGCCTACAGAGCTTATAACACCCTATTCTTCCCAACCTTTTTCCTGCAGGCAGCTGCAGGGGATGACAGCATCTCAGTGGGCCACTTGCAAAAGTGGTCATTAGGCCACACTCAAGGTCTAGAGTCCAGACTGAGGCCCACCATCTTTTGCAGTCAAATGATTACTCCTGCTGAAAAGAGATATCATCCTTCTGTGTAGGTATTGTTAGCGGTACAATGGGAAGTCACACAGACAGAATATATTGCATGGTTTTTGCCATAGTTCAGACACCACACCATGCTATAAAAGAGCTACTGTACTCCATGGGATCCAAATTAACCAGACAAGGTTTGTAAAATTGCTACAAATATTTGAACAAAAAACAATCACAGTAGAACTGGATATGCATTACCTTCTCCCCCAACGAATGTGTAAAGGAGAGAGATACTCACATAAAGAGACCATTGACGAGGCACCCAGCTCTCTGTTCCATGTTAATGTTTATGTCAAGAAGAGCACTGTGTATGTAGATAGATAGGGAAAGATATTGCCAAAGGCAACCTATGTGCCCAGATTTGCTGTCTGCAACTCAGAAAAACTGTATGATCAAAAAGAAGCCCACTTACTCAAGTTGCCAGGCTAAATGTCTGCCCAAAGAGCAGAGCTGGAGGTCATCTGTTTTGTGCTCAGGCACTGAAGACAGGGGTAAATAAAGTCAGCAACAGTTCAGTCAGTTCTCTCACACTACATCTGCCATTTGGGCAAAAGTGGGTTTTGTAGACAGCAGCAAAAAACTGCTCAGACATTCCATGATACTTGAAAGGGTTTTTCAGGAGGCAGCAGCCACACCAGTAATCTTCACATTTAGTATAAGGCCCATCAAAATGCATCAAAACATGCTCCTTCCAGGGAAATGCTAGAGCAGATAAGGTGGCCAAACAAGTTGTTCTCATGGTGACAGAACTGTACCCTGAAAAACAATCTCAGACAATAAGTTGCCCGATTAGGTTCAGAGAAAAGCAATGAGATGAAGAACCAGGTGTGGATGCTTACCTGGATCTGAGCCATATCCAACTGACTCAAGCACTGGCAGAAGATCCAGCCAAATGCAAACCATGTAATGAAAATGAGAAAAAGGGAACATATGTATTTGACACAAAAGAGGGGTTATCCCTCCCCTATGTACCAGATCCTTTAGTGAAGCAAATGGTGAAGTTAAATCACCAGGTATTAGGGCACATTGCCATTGGAAATTGCGGGCAATAATAAAAAACACGTTTTGGAATTCAGTGCTCAAAACAATATGTCAGAGGATGCAAGAAGAGTGCATTGTTTGCTTACAGACCAATCCTACAGTAAAAGAAATGTTACATTATGTCTCGATGTCAAAAGGACCATGGTACAGCATTCAGGTTGACTTTGCTATACCTCTGCCTCCAGCAAAAGGAGGGTAAAGGTTTCTTTTGGTTCTAGTGGGTATTTTCAGTAAATGTGTGGTTGCAATCTCCACAAAAGACACAGCTTCCATTTTGTGGAACTAAGGTTTTTTTTCACAAAAAACATGCCTTGAAAAGTGAACCAATTGGGTCCAACACTTGGCTGCAATACTGATGAGTGTTTGAGCCATTACAAATGCCAAAACAGAAATCTCTGCTTTTCTGTTAATGACAGGGAGGACGATGCCAATTACCTTTTTGTTTGATTCAGGATTTGGTAGTTAGACATGGCAAAGCACCAATAATGGTTACAACATTTACTGTAGAATTGTGAGGGGTTAGCCAGGGAAAATGTATATTGTTTGTGGAGAGCAGCTTTTTCAGTAATAGAGGGGGACATAAAGATATGTCAAAAGGTAATAGACAAGACATTTTTAAGGTCAGGTCATGGGTAACAGCTGGGAAGGACCTTAGATAATAATAACAACACAGGTTGGATTCTTGATTTGCCAGATAAAATGAGAAAAACAACAGATGTGAGGGACAAAAAGGAAAATAAAATGTCCACAGGGATCATTGTAAAAAAAATGCTAGTGGGACATTAGGGCCTGAGCAGAGAAACAGTAATTAATTTATTGTGTTCTGTTTGCAGACAGTGAAAAAAAATTATATATATATATATATATATATATATATATATATATATATATATATATATATATATTGGGATCCCTAGTGGGCAGCAGTGGACACCAATGACAACTTCAGAACAGAAAAGGAAAAACAGGAATAAAAGAAGTAAAGAAAGCTTAATAAGAACATTTCTAACCAGATTTCTTTTCTTTTTGAGATCTTGACTCCTGCCCAGACACAGAAACACAAAAACAGAACCCCCTAATAAAGACTGGATGTTATCATATAATGTCTTTTTGGTCAAACAATGGTTGTATGCTGCAGAAATGGAGATTTCCAAATGGGGAGTGCTTTAGGTCACCTATGTCCAGAGTGGGAATTCCTCTAGTGGGCATGGCTGATGCAACTGGCACACTGATACTGTTTACGCAAAGTCATAGGGAAGGGTAGGGGCCAGAAATCCAAAATCTGGTAGTAAATAAAACCTTTGAAGAATGGTTGCCTAAATGTTTCAATAAATCTTACATTAATCATACTTCGTTCCTGCCTTTTATGAGGTCCTGTCTAGGAAAGTTGTATTTTTACAGGGATAATAGTGAGGGGTATGATGTATAAGCAGTCCAAAGTCAGTGCAATATAAGTATTACCAAAAAATACACATACTTTGGACAGTGGCAGCAATTCCTAAGCAAGTCCAATGGTTTCCATCTGCCTTGGGTGTCAAACAAAACTTTGTAAACAAACTTAAGTGCCTGGCCACCTGTATTACATCTATCCCAACTGTTTTTCTCCCTGGGAAGGAGCATTACTATATTTGTGGTAAAAGGGTCTACAAGTGGCTGCCAGCCAATTGGTATGGGTCATGTTAAATAGCTCTAGTAGTTCCAGCAATCAGACACACTTCACATTTGCACAAAGGAAAGGTTAAGAATGTTAGAAAGTGGAGAAATGCAGGTACCAATCTTGTGAGTGTAGTGGATGTCTAGTGGATATACAATCATGATCTAGGCCATGCTAATAAAAAAGGACTGTGACATGTGGATTTGCAAGATTATGTTATTTTTGGGACAGTGATTTTTCATTGGTACTGAGCAGCCAAAGTTGGCCTTAGGCATAGGCCAACTAGACGGCCGCCTAGGGTGCCGGTGTAGCAGGGGCAGTTTTCCAGTATTTATTTGGTGTAGGTAGACCAGGATGGGGACACCAGGTAATGTGTTGGGGGGCACCGTGGAGCTGTTTTGCCTAGGGCACCAGTTGACCTAGGGCCGCTTTCAGAATTAAGACAGTTTCCCAAACTTGTGGAGACTCTAGCCAATCCATACAGCGATTCTGCAAAACAGAATGGCCCTTGACTATATTCTGGCATCCTGGAGAGTATATATGTGTTTTTAGTAGGTGATGACTGTTGTACATGCATTATAGATCAATCTGAATCCATTTGAATTCATCCTGAACAAAAGTCTAGAGGTTTTGCAGGCCACCAGGCCAAAGTACAACGAAGAATGGATGGAATGGTTTGATAATCTTTCCATTGGGTAGAAAGAGGCAATAATAACATTTCTCATTGCTATGATTCCCATCTTGTTTGGGGGTGCACTTTCTTTATGTGTTTAAAAATTTGCCTGGCTAGCGTTGTTAATCTAGCCGTGAAGCCTGTAAATATAATATTCAGTGAATAATTAATTCATTTGTAAACAAGGTGTTGACCTTTTATCAGGGTCAATATATAGATATTATATAAAGTAAAATTACACCCCCATTATATTTTAATGTATAAATATCTTTAGATGCTAGTGTCTTTTTCTTTAGTTAACAATGTAAGCCACACAACTGTTGTTCATTATTTTGACTGTAGCTCCAGCCTAGAGTATTACAATGCTATTGGTACAAAAAGAGATGTAAAGCAAAATAACAGTGTCTAGATAAAACCAGATCTAACTGCCTATTGTCCCTTAGCCTACATGAAGATTGTCACATACTCATCTTTCTATTTTTCTGCTTAGATATGATATATAACAAAGGAAAGTTCAAACTGCTGGCAGTTATGTAACCTTCCACTTTGAAGCAATGAACTTTATTTCACTCATTCGGAGCTGCAACTGACTGACCTCTGTCTTACTGCACTGTTGTTGGCAAAATGTAATCACAGTGTTATTCAGTTAACTTTAATAATTACAGCATTGGTGTCTTGTCATCAATAAAGAAAGTTTATCTAACAAGTATGATGTAAATAATAAGAAATATAAATGACAAATTTTACTTGCATGTAGGGATAAAAGTTTGAACACTAGTATTAACTACAAGTGTGTTTTAAAAAGGAAACTGAAGAGATACATAGTATCTCGTGATATGTCATGTAATCAATGATGTGTGTATTTAATGTGGAGTAACAGGGTATAATAATGAATTCTGATGAAGTCTTTTATTCAGTAAGAGGAGTTTTAAGATAAAAATGCTTACTTTAGTGTTACAGTTGGTGGAATAAAGTACTTTCCAGTTCCATTGGCGTTTTTCATTTTCTGCATTTTAGTGAACCAGTTTTAGAGATTAATAGAATAATGATTATCCAGAGGAAAGCAGAATGTAAGAAAATATAGCTATTGTTGATGGGCCTTGATGCAGAGGAAGCATTCTACAAAGTAAGCCGTGATTTTATGAGTAGGGCAATGGAAGCAGTGCATTTCCTGATACAATAATAGGGTTACTTAGGAGGATATATGAATGATTGGAGGCAAGAATTAAAGTAGAAGACTTCCTCTCTGATAAGTTGTGCTTGAACAGAGGAATCAAGCAGAGGTGTCCTCTTTCCCCTTTATTTGTTTTATATTTAGAGTCACTGGCAAAGAAAATAAGAGACTCAAAAAATGTAAAAAATATAATTAGTATGGGAACCAAGAAAAGGTGACTTTAATTCTAGATGATATTATTTTGTACCTGATAAATCCAGAAAAGGACATCTTGATGTGTTGTGGAACATTCTGAGTCAGTTTCAAGTCTTTTCATGATATAAAAGTAATGGAGATAAAGCAAAGGCTATACCTGTAAATTATGTACCCACACACAAATTGGTTTAATAATACCCACATTTATATGAATACGATAAAATGAAGTGTTTAGGAGTATGGATTAAAATATGTGGGAAGAGACTAAGCAAAAGGCTATACAAAAAACTGAGAAATTTGAATAATTTATTTATGGATATGGGTAGTAAGATATAAATAGTGAAAATGTTTTAATCCTTTTAGTTTTATATACCGGTCAGGCATATTTTTATCAACCAGATGAGAAGTTCTGGACAATAATTACAAAAGAGTTGAATGAATTTATATGGGAAGGGAAGAGAGCAAGAGTTAAGTGAGATAAGTTGATCCTTCCAATAGAACAAGGGGGTTTAGGATTACCTGATTTGAATGGATATTTTAGAGCTACACAGTTAAGGCTAATATACATAGCACAAACAGAAGGTTAGAATTCAAAATGGAATGGGATGAAGATGAAGCAACAGGTAAGTTCAAGAAATAAAAAGAGAACTGTACAGAATATTATATTCATAAAGTAACAGAAAATATTGTAAGAACTATGCCAACATGAGAATGGAGAAAGGAGCTTTTGCCAGTAGGGATAACTACAATCAGGGGTACAGAGAACAGGTAAGGAGGAACTAGAATTTACTGGAGAAAAGTGGCAAAGGAACCAAGGTATTGAGAGGAAATAACTAGAGAGAAAGATAACAGAGCAGGATGAGTCCATGAAGACATTTGGACTGCAAGGTAGGGACTGCCTTCCCTACCTGGGATTGATATCAAAGAATAGGCAAAGAGAAAGGGGTAGGGGAATCTTAAGTGAATAACCTGGTCTGGTAGAGTAATTAGTTGAATCTAGAACAGAGGTTACTGTTAAAAAAGGATAATTAGTAGGGTATATAAAATATTGCATGATAACTATAAGAATCAATCAAAAGAAGTTAGAAAAATGTGTGAAGGCAGACTGGAAAAGCAATTTACAAGAAAGCAATGGGGACAAAATCTAGAAGGTTTAGGATCTTTCTCTGGAAGTGTTTGCATAGGTATTTTAGACCCCAAGGAGACTTCATATAATTGTTCCTCAGGTAGTTAGAAAATGTTGGAGATGCAATAGGGTAGAAAGAGGTAACTGGGAGCACATATTCTGGGAGTATAATGAATTGGCAGATTTTACAAATTCCTTTCTGAGCACTCTGTCAGAAATATTGGGCGAGCAAATGGCGGTAACAAAGGAAATTATTCTTTTGAGCTGGAATACAGGATTTGAATTTCATAGGAATAGTAAAAACTTATTAAATTTAATTCTGTTAGCTGCCAAAAAAGCAATTAACATTTAAAGTCTAAGCCAACTGTATTTAAATTACTGAATATTATAAAAGAGACAAAAGAAATAGAAGAGCAATATTTAGAAAAGGGAAGCAGCATATTACATAGAAATAAATGGAAATTGTTGGAACAATGCATGCAGAATAATGTTCAGGAAGAAGAGGAATGAGGATTAAGGGAAGCTATAAATTCAGCAATTTATGTGATGCTACACTGATGATGCTTACAAAGAAAGAAAAGATATGTGATATATAATGTATCTAAATGAAAAAAAATGTTAATATGCTTTGTTTTCTTTCCTTTTTTTACTTAAATATTTTTATTTAACTTCATTTAAACATTTTAATAATACAATAAATGTGCAATATATATTTTAGAACATAAATTTGAATATATAACACAATAACTATTTACAATAAATACGTAAGCCTGAAATAATGTATGAGATATTTCCAAAATAGTAAAAAACAATTTCTTATAAAGTCTTATACAACCTTAGAAGGAGTTAGAGTCCTTTGAAAAGTCTCAGTGAGAGATGAAACTTTTATCAAAGGGTTATTGACAAAATTCTTTGGATAAATTCTGAGTTCTTCTGTTCTGGTTTCTTTAGATATTGCTTTTTTTAACAAAGCCATGAAATCTTCAACATTTGGAGAAGTAGCAGAATTTCACTTTCTAGTGATATGTTTTCTAGCAACTGCTAGAATTGCCCATAAAAGATATGAGTTGTTTTTATTCATAGTAAAACCTTCATATATATTAAGTAAGTTATTGTTTTGGTCAATGAAAACGAATCTGAAAATAGGGCTTTAAGAAAATAATTGATATTTATCCAATATTGCTTTAAGTTAGGACAATCATAAAAAATATGAAACAAATCTGCTTTACAAGATTCTAAACATCTCCAAGAAGATGCATTTTCAGATTTAGTTATTTTATCTTTAATATTTGTTTTCTTTTTTCCTAATGTATCTTTGATTATGTGTTAAGTGAATATTTAATAAAGGTGTTTAAAAATGAATGTTTAACAGTGATCAAATAATAGGAAGGATCAGAAATAACCTCTTATTGTCTTCTTGACTGCGCACAATTCAGCAGCTCAGATGTTTGATTCTCATACTGGGATCAAGTAAAAAATGGCCATAGTAATTTATTTCAACTCAATGTTGTCAAATATGTACACTGTAATCATTACTATCCGTAATGCAGACACACACACACACACACACACACACACACACACACACACACACACACACACACACACACACACACTCTCTCTCTCTCTCTCTCTCTCTCTCTCTCTTTCTCACTTAATTGCTCATAAATTACCTGTAGTTAATATCAGTGATATTAAATAGAATAGTTTAAGAATCTACTGTACATCATGTATGTCACCTACCTATAGACCATAAAGATTTCCTCACTAAGCTCCAGAATGTAAATCAATCAATGAAAATGCAATGGGTCCTTAAAGATGATTTTAATTAACAAATCTTTTGACTAAGTTATCAAGTCATCTACTTTACATCAGATGAGTATACTCAAGTTTTAAATGACTGCATTAAATAATAGTCTGCCACAAACATTATGAAATCTGACTTGGTTGTACAAGATGTTTTCCTCTCTAGCTACAATTATACTCTCTGTAGTTAACACATATCATGATACTGTCAGTTTTAGCTAGGATTTAAATCAAATTCATTCTTGAATAAAGATGCATTTCCTAGACTTTAGCAATGGAAGCTATGATGCATTAGATATAGAAATTTAGCTAGTGATTCTTGCTCCTAGTGCCATCTCAAAGTCTGGCACCCCTCTCACCTCTATCCTGAAAATAAAAAAAGGTTCTTTCCTTGATCCAGTGCTTCTCATCTAATGAGGAAGCCAGGTATATTCTTCCCACTATACTGTCCTAACCTCTAAGCTGAGGAGAAAAAAGTCTATTCTTTCCTTACAAGGAGTAGCAAACTCCTTGCTACATGTGTAACAAGCAGTTGCTACAATGTATGTCACACATAGAGTGATAAAGTGCTTCATTTCTGTCCACAAATGTAATATCAAAATTCTAGTGGTGCACTGAAGCTAAGCAGAAAAATATGCATGAGTTTAGAAAGACTGCTGTTAAGCAACTGATTTTTGATAATAACAGCAGACCACAAAAACTTTAACCACAATGACTCAGGCAACAGAAAGTAGAAAGGGCTGTCACCAAGCTTAGGGAGCCTATAACAAGGAAGGTAACAAATGATCCTGTAGAGGTATTAGAAATATTTTGAAATTCTATGAAAGTCCATATAAAGCAGAAAAATATGTAAATCAAGAAAAGATACAAATGCAAATGTTTATGGAAGAATTAAATATGCCAAGGTAGACGAAGCTGAAATACTAACAGTTAGGATAGGAGGAGATCAGATAAAAATTGTGATGTATAACCAATCTAAATGAAAGTCACCGGGAATAGACTGTGGATGTTTAGAAGATAGGAGAGAAAAGCTGATAAAGGTCTGGAAGGTTTTGTTTAATAGTATTTTAAGAGGAGGAGAAGTACCAACATCCTGCAAGAAAGCAGTGGTAGCTGTAATACCTAAAGAGGGTAAAGATCCATCAGACCCAGCTTCATATAGACCCATTTCAATACTAAGCCATTATTATAAAGTGTTATGTCTATAATGATTAAAAGAGTGAGAAAAGTAATTCCAGAACTGATAGATATGGATCAATGTGTTCTTTTTTTTTGGGGGGGGGCAAACATTTGACAACATTAACAGAACACTGATGATCCAGAGGGAAGCAGAATGTAAGAAGATACCATTGTTGTTGGTGGGTCTTGATGCAGAGAAAGCATTTGAAAGAGTAAGCTGGGACTTTACAAGCAGGGCAATGGATGCATTTGCATTCCCTGAAAAAATATAAGGTTGATTAGGAAGATATATAAGAGATTGGAGGTGAAAATTAAAGTTGGTGGGGTCCTCTCTGATAATTTCTGCTAGAGCAGAGGAACCAGACAGGGGTGTCTTCTTTCCTGTTTATTTGCATTATATTTAGAACCACTGGCAAAGAAAATAAGGGACTCAGAAATTCAAGGATATAATGGGTATAGTAGTCAAGAAAAGCTGGCTCTATTTGCAGATGATGTTATTTTATACCTGACAAAACCAGAACGAGACATTACAATGTTGTGGAACATTTTGAGACAGTTTCAAATCTTTTCACAATACAAAATCAATGAAGCTAAAACAAAGGCAATAGCGGTAAATTATGTACCCACACATGAATTGGTTCAGCAATATCCGTATTGATGGGGACATGATAAAATGAAGTATTTAGGAGTATGGATTAAACATGATTTTGGTGTGGCAGCTAAGGATATGTAGGAAGAGACTAAATAAAGGAAAAATACAAAAACTGAGAAAATGGAAGCTTTGTTAATTTCTCCAAATCTTTTGGGTTTCTAATACCATGACAGGAATGGACCCCATTCCTAAGTCAAAGTACGATTAAAGCTCATGAAATTAATATTGTTACAATTGTTGATGTCAGCTCTTCGCAGCATCTGCAATGTGCCCATTAATGATGCCTTCTGCAATTTGTATGGAGTTACGTGTATTGGTAACCTATCTAAATGTTATTGTAGATTCTCTTTTATAAGAACTGTGGCTCTAACTACTATAGGAGCTGTTTGGGTATCTTTCTTCCACATTGCTCTCATTTCTGCCTGCAAATCCTGATATTTTATGACTTTGTGTCTCTCTGTACGCAGGACACTGTAGTCACTTGAGTGTGGCAATTTCAATGATCAATGCTACTTTTTTCTTCTTTTCTTGGACCACTATATCCAGTTTTCTGGCATCTATCTTTTGAACTGTTGGTAATGGATGATCCCATGTGATATAGACTTCTTCATTTTCTATGATGCTTTGTGGCTCATGTTTCCAGTGTTTTTCAGCCACTTCAATACCATAATGTTTGCATAATCCCCAGTGCAACAATATTGCCACATTATTATGCCTTTCAGTATACAGTCCTTCTGCCATTAGTATGTCACAACCATCAATGAGGTGTGCAACTGTTTCCAGTTCGGTTTTACAAAATCTATATTTGTCTGTTTCTCCCACATGTTCAGAGGACTTTGTAAACCAATGTGTATGTAGCCCACTATCTTGGGCCACCAATATTAACCTTTCATCTCTTAGTTTGAATTTGCCTCTCCTTAAAAATTTCTGCATTAGTTCCTGATAAACATGAGGCTCTTCCAGAAGTTTTCTATACTTGCAACTATATTTATGCATTTTCCACATTTCTTGCCTTCTCATCTGGTCCTTCACCTTATATTCTTTCTTTTTTCTTTTGGCACATTCAGTTGCTGCCTGAATTTTATCCACTTCTGGTTTGATTTCCATGCCTGCTTGATGCCGATATGCTTCAACTAGATTAAGCAGAGAAGTCATCTTAGATTTATTCTGCTCATGTTTTAAAACTTTCACTGGATTTGGGTCTTGAGAGGTCAGCAGATATGTGTCGCGTTCCATGATTGCAGATCTATACATGTAATCAGTTTCAAGGAGGCCCATCACTCTTTCAGAATGGGGAATATATAATCTTGGAATGCACTGATTTTTATAAATTATTTGGTGAGCATGAAGCATTCTGCTTGTTTTCCTGTCTAATCTATCCAACATGTTTTGGGGCCAGTCAATCACTCCAAAACTGTAAGTTAGGAAAAGAAGTGCAAACTGATGTATTTTATTTATTTATTTACATTTGTTAACTGTGTAGTGACCGACTGGGCAAGAAGCCCATTTTCAGTGGAGACCCGAGGAGAAACTCTCCATAACAGTACAATTAGTTAATATTTACAACAAATTTAAAGTTACATAACACAGAACAAGTAATAATAAAAACACAAGTACTGGCAGTAAGTAAAAGATGTAGGACGTAGTTACATAAGGGAACAGTAGTCATTAAGGCACATATTAATAACAATATAAGCTCTAGTATAACTGTGCAGAAAAGTGGTATGTGAGAAAAAAGGATGGGAAATAATAGGGGAGAGAGAAAAACTAGTCAGGAGCATTACAGAGCCATTTGCTATTGAGATAAACTCTTAGGATTTTTTGAATGAGGTTATGGGGTTGTTTTGGATGTGCTGAGGAAGAGCATTCCAGTCTTTAACTATTTTATGGGAATAGAGGAAGTCGCCATGATAGTTGTGAGACTGGGTAAGTTTTAGTATTAGTCTATCAGAAGATCTAAGAGATCTGCAGTTAGAGTTTAGTTGAATGAGGTTTGAGAGTGCAGGGCAATTGCTGGGGTTATGTATTGATTTGTGTGCAAATGTAAGTTGGTTTAATTTTAACAGGTTTGGTAGTTCCAGCCAGTTAAGTAGTTGAAGAACAGAACAATGATGAGTCTTATGAGGTTGATTGGCGACAAACTTAGCTATTTTGTTATAGCAGGACTCTAGGTGATTAATGTCAGCCTTACATAGATTGGTGAGGATTTGTGAGCAGGGTGGAAAGTGAGTGAGATCTAGGTGTGGCTAGTCTGGCTTGGTTTGTGAGGTAAGGTTTGGCCCTATATAGAGATCCAGACTTTGTGTGAACTTTCTTGATTGATAGTTAGATGTGTTTGTCAAATTTTAGTCTGTCATCGATAGTAACTTCTTGAAGCTTGTTCTCATTTGTAGGTTCAATTTTAGTGCCATTAGAGGAGAGAATATAGAGAGGTAGAGAGCTGTGTTTGGATGAGTTGTTCGTGAAAATCATTAATTTGGTTTTGTTTTTATTTAAAATGAGTTGATGGTTGGAGAGGTAATTTTCAATGTCTAGGAAAGCTTTTTGCATTTTTTGTTGAAGTTCTTACATGGAAAAGGCTGAGCAGATAAGAGAGTAGTCGTCTGCATATTGGATGAAGGTGGCAAGCTGGATGGCAGTATGTAGGCTGTTGGTAAATAAGACAAAAAGGAGGGGACAAAGTATAGAACCTTGGGGTACCCTAATGGTTAATGGTAGAAAAGGGGAGAGTCTGTTCTTCTATTCTGTAGCTTGTTTTCAGTTAGATAGATACCTGTGCAACCATGTTAGAGATGATGAACTTAGGTTATAAGTTGCAAGTTTGTTGGGTAGCAGTTGGTGGGATATAGAGTCAAAGGCTTTTGACATGTCCAAAAAATTGCAGAGACTAGCTGGCCTTGATTTTTGAGTTGATGAACAATCTCACTGAAGGATATTAGAGCTATGTTAGCACTATGTTTAGGTCTGAAACCATGCTGAGAAATGGATAGTAGTTTGTTAGTTTTGAAGTGGAACATGAGTTGTTGGTGTATACATTTTTCTAAGATTTTTGAAATGGGAGAGAGGATTGCAATGGGTTTGTAGTTTGAAATATCTCTAGAGGGGCCACCCTTGTGGAGGGGTATGATGTAAGAAATCTTCCAGAGGTGTGGCACATACTGTTCTGAGATAGAGCAATTGATTAGAATGGATATGGGGTAGGCAATGGAAGGTGCAGCTACTTTTAGAAATTCATTGGGTAGATGGTCAGCAGCAAGACGGCAGGGTTTTAGTTTACTAAGGAGTTTTTTATGTAAGAGGTTTGAATGGGTTTAAAGGAGAAAATGTTTGTGTTCTCACTTGGAGGGATGGGAACTGAGAGGAGTAGGTGTTGTTTAATATCTAAGAGAGAGGTGATTGAGTTGATAAAGTGAGAGTTGAACTGTAAGGCTAAGGGCTCAGAGGAATTAGACAAGGAAGGAGGTGGTTTATGTTTTGCCAAAACTTTTGTGGGTTGTGCTGGTGCTTTTGTTGGCAGTTTACAAAGTAAGTTTTTTATCATTGATGACTTGTTTCTAAGCTTGATTTCTAAGTTGTTGATATAGGGAGAAGTCATGTTTATCTTTGGTGGTGTGATATAGTGACCAGGCTCTGTCCTTTTTTTTTAATTAGAAGTTTGTCATCATTAGATAGCCATGGCAATTGTTTGGATTTGTGATGCCTTTTCCTGATGGGGGCAAGCTTATTTAAGATGTCAAGGAATTTGGTGTTGAAGTATTCAACTGCAAGGTCAAGTTGTAGGTTTTTCAGTGGGGGCCAGTCACAATGTTGAAGTAACTGATTAAATATGTCAGGGGAAAAGTTATTTTTATTGTGGGTGTACTTGTAAGGAATGCAGGTTTGAGTTTGAATTCATTTTCTGACTAGAAATGTGGGAGCATGGTCACTCAGTGTGACTGGTAGACAGCCAGCCTGGTACCCCATGTTTGGCTTGTTGGTTAATATCCAGTCAAATAAAGATTGTCTTTTGGAGTGTTTGTCAGTACATGTAAGATAGTGAATAGTTTGTGTGAAATTGTATATGTTAATACAATTGGTAGGGTAGTTAGCAGAGCAGGATAGCCAGTCCAGATTAAAGTCCCCTAGTATAATAGTTAACTGGCTGAAGGAGGAAGCAGACCAAGAGAGAAGGGATTCTATGATGCATAGGTTGTTACCTGGGGACAGGTAGGTGGCTATGATAGTTATGGTTTTGTGAGGATTAATATGTAGGCATGTAGTTAAGATTTCAGCATTAGGGATGTCTGGGGGAGTACAATTCAGTTTTTCAATTGTCAGAGAGTCTTTAAACGTAATAGCCACACCCCCACCTCTTTTGTTTAGCCTATCTCGTCTAATAATATTGGTTCATAGGTTCATAGGTAGGTACTAGGCTATTGGCCCTAGGGCCTATATAAACCTAGCCAAAAAGGTACCCTGGCTTTCGCCACCCAAGAAAATTATTTTCCTGTGCCCCTGTCAAGCAGAGCCACAGAAGTGATCCCAGGGTGAATTTCCTATTTCCCATCCAATCATCAAGATTTTTCTGGAAGAGTGCTAATGAGGAGCTTTGTTTGATATAGATAGGTAGTTTGTTCCAGAGTATGGGAAGTCTCTGGGACAGGAATCTATCCCTCTAGCATGTTCTGTTTATTGTGGTGACCAGGTTTAGGTCCCTAGAGAGTGTAGCTTGGAGGGATTGGGATTTCATTAAGTGGAGCATGTCCAACAGCTCTGGGTTTGGCACAGCTTTGTATGTTAGGCAGAGATTGCCTATGAGTAGGCGATATGCGATGGAGTAAAGCTGGAGTTTTTTGAGACGGTCTGTGTAGGGCATCTGTTTGAGACCGGTAATCCTCTTTGTGAGGTATTTCTGCAGCCTTTCCAGTTGTTGTAGATGTCTTGTGAGGTACATACCAAAAGGGGCATTGTACTCTATAATGGGTCTAGTGAGTGATGAGTAGAGGGGAACAATGACCTCTTTTTTTCCTGGATGAGAAACCTTTTGTGATGAAGTGTGCCACATAGAAGGATTTCCTGACTATTGTGGTGATGTGATTATCAAAGGAGAGACTACTATCCACCTGTTTCCCAAGGTCTCTTATCATACTTTTGGTGTTAAGTAGACTACCACCTATGTGATAGTTCATGGGTACAGAGTTTTAACCAAAGGGGATGACAATGCACTTTTTGGCATTGAGCTTGAGGCCATGGCTTTGACACCAGGCATCTGTCTCAGTGAGATCCTTTTGTAGGATGTCCAGATCGTTAGGAGTTTCGATTATAGCTCCTAGTTTGCAGTCATCTGCGAACTTCATTAGCCAAAGACCTTTTGTGTTAGCCTGCACTTCAGAGAAGTAGATACCAAACAGGAGAGGACCCAGGACTGAACCCTGTGGTACTCCACTTGTCACTGGTCTGAAGTCAGATTTGGAGCCTGCTACTTTCACAGTGTGGGTTCTGTCCGTGAGCCAGTTGGCAACCCATCTTATGACATAGGGATTTATACCTAGTTTAGTGATTTTATCTATAATTCCAGAGTGGGGGATGGTGTTGAAAGCTTTGGCAAGATCTCGATAGGCTGTGTGAACCACCTAACCCTCATCTACAGCTTTGGTGAATGCTTCAAAGAAGTCTATCAGCTTTAGGAGACATGATCTGCCTTTTACAAACCCGAACTGGGTGAGGTCCAGAGTTTGGAGATTACCAATGTCTTTGTTTATAAGTTCCATGATGATACGTTCCCTGGCCTTGCAAACCAGGCTCGTCAGGCTAATGGGGCGGTAGTTCACGGGGTCCGTGTTGGCTCCCCCTTTGTGGAGTGGGATAACCATCACTGTGCACCATTCAGTGGGCACAAAGCCTGAGGTGAGACTATGACTGAACATGGTACTTAGGTGGGGTGCCAGTTCATTCTGTAGTTCATGTAGAACGCAGCCTGGGATGTTGCCAGGTCCCATGGATGCCATGTACTTGGCTTTGGAGAGTGTGGTTTTTACCTGTGCAGCCATGATTACAGGAACTTTACATTCTTCCAGTATAAATATGGTGAGAAGGGGGTAAAGTTAACACTGAACCTATCTGCCAGGATGTTGACAATATCAGTTGGTTCTGTATATTTAGTGCTATTGTGCTGTAACTTAGAGCAAATATAAGTGTTGCCACTGAGATTCTTGACATAGCTATAGAATGCTTTGTGGTTGTCTTTAGAATCAGTGGCGAGTTTGTTTTCATAACTAGCTTTGGAAGATTTTATGAAGGATCTCAGCTTCTTACTGATTTTGACCAGGTAGTTCCTCCAATCATGGGATTTTACTCTTTTTTGCAACAGTTTCTTTCTGTTGTTGCAGAGTTTGTTTATGGCAGGGGACGACCAGATTGGCCTCCTTTTTTTGGAGGATAGCATCTTGGTTCTGTTAGGGATAGCACAATCCATGCACTCGTGTAAGTGCTTATAAAGTGCATTTGTGTAGGATTCAACAGTCGTACCTCTATTGTCCGTCTACATGGGTGTCATGAAGTTTGCCACTTCTGTCTTAAGAGGCGTGAGGTTGGCTTTGGAGAAATTTTTTACGGTGGTTTCCCTAATGGGTGTTGGGGGCGGGATATGGATGTCTAGGGTGATTAGGTTGTGGTCGGATCTGACCAACGAGGAATTGACCTCTGGTGTGGAACACCAATCGCCCATGTTGGTAATGACCATGTCTAGGATATTGCTGCCCCTGGTGGGGGTGTGGATAAGTTGATCCAAGGCATTTGAATTTATGAATTCCAGAAAACATTGAGCAAAACAGTTGGTACATGAGTAGTTTTCCCAGTTAATGGTTGAAATCACCCATTATTAGGGTGTTGGGTTGTACCCTAATATTTTCCAGTGTATCAGGAAATGAGGAGTGGGAATCCTGGGGCATGGTGGGGGGGTCTGTAGCAAGCTACAATTTGGATTGCGGTCTTGCCCAGAGTTAGTTGCACTTGGATAATCTCAGATGCATTATGCTGAGCAACTAGCCTGGAGGTGTGGATATCCTTAACAAATACAGACACCCCTCTGCCTTTAGTGTTTCAGTCCATGTTTGGTGGCCAAAAGGTGTGGTACGAATTATAGCCTGGTAATGCAGGGGTGCTCTCTGGAGCCTTGAACCAGGTCTCTGTCAGTGCACAGATGTCGATGTTCTCCATTTTAAGGAGTGCCTCAAGTGAGTGCATTTTGAGGTTTAGACTTCTAGCATTGAGTAGCATTACCCTCAGATTCTGCTTGCTTGTACCTGTTACGGTGGTGAATTTGTCATTTGAACCTTGCCTAAAAAAGGCACTATAGCCATTTGTTGTGATCTCATAGTCCTTGATGTGGGGCTTTAACCAGGTTTCAGTTATGACAGCTATGTGTGGAGAGTAGGTGGCTAAGGTGGCATGGAATATGGTGATTTTGTTCATGAAGCTTCTGAGATTGAAATTGGTTATAAAAAGATCTGAGCTGGAGGATTAATGTAGCAGATGTTCCGGTGTCAGTCTAGCTGGAAAAATAACAGTCACCAAAATTGTTTCAGCTGACAAATGCAAGGGGTGATGATATCTTGTCAACAGGTAAGCATAGCAGGCAGGATTAACTAAAAAAGAAAATAAATTAGACAGAAAACAAAAGCTAGTAAGTTAAACAAGAACTAACTGAGGGTGAAGGTCAAACGGGAAATGGACGGACCCAAAAATAGCAGTGATAAATTACAACAGGTATCGCACTACTAATGCTTGCAAACAGTAACTAAGTTCCACATAATAAAAATACATCAGAAATGTTAGCTGTCACTAAAAAGAAAATATAAGTATTTACAAGTAGTCAACTCTGAACGAACAAACACATTAAATACAGTATCTATATTTGAAGTATGGCAGATACAGTGGTCATTAAAAAGCTAATGCCAGACAACAAATAAAACATTAGTCAGCGGACAGACAAAAAATACAGGTATTCACAGAAATATATGTAAGAGATACATTCGGAAAAAATACAAATTTAAACTAACAAAGCAATAATACAATGTCATGACCTGGGTAAGCTAGCACAGATATACATATAATGCTGGAAGTATGCACCCAGTAATACGGCAAATATGTAGCTTTATTTCTATTCCAATAAACGTACAATGGGTTCCTATCATGTAGTCGAACTTGTACAAGTTCGAACCCCATATGGTCGAGACCATAAGTTTGAACTTGCACAAGTTCGAGCGTTTAAATGGAAAGCTCCGTAAGGGAATGTTTCCATTCATTTCAATGTGGTGCAATCTCAGAGTTGGTACATTTAAGTATTGGGGGTATGGGGGGCGCAGCCCCCCCATGTGGGGGGTACACGGGGCTTGCCCCCCTTCTTACAACAGTTTATTCTGTTTTTCCTTCTTTTTTTTTTTATCACTAGTCGAAGTTTTGTAACTTTGAACAGAATGGTTCGAACATTCCGTGTTCAAATTTATAAAACTTCGACTATGTGATATAGACCCCATCCCAACAGCTAAACTAAAATATTAAACAGTATTGTGTTGACTAACCGATAGTCATACTAAAGACCATGCAAATTCAGTAATTAAACAGTTTAACTACAAACAGAAGTATTCATAAAAAAGCACAATGCATGTCTGTGAACCCTGTGAGGCTAATGGCAGCAATGAAATGTTTGAAAATGGCGACATTCTTACAGGAGTACTATCTAAACTTTGATAGGCCAAGGTGGGAGGAACCAGATGGAGTATAACATCAGCACACCATCAAAAACGATCAGTAATTCAAGAGAAAGACTTTAAGGTTAAATAAGATAGCAGAAAGAAACTGAGTTAAAATGTAAGAAAAGAAATCATCAGACCCATAGAAAGGAGGGGCATAACTTGGATTTTATTCCTAGATGTCAAAGCTGTTTTCAGGATTAATTTAAGTCTTCTAAAGTATTCCTTACCAAGCTTTATTTGCATTTGTTCATGCTTTATTGTTGATCCTTCATCATTTCCCAAATATTTATACACTCCCTCTTGCTCAAGTCTTTTTTATATCCCATTCTTGCCCCAAACTGATATTTTCTTGGTGCTGCAGTTTTCCTGCTTTAAAGGTTGTTTTTGCACATTTATCAAGGGCAAATGATATTCTTATATCATCTGAAAAGTTTTGACTACTTGCAGTTGTGCTTTCAGTTCCTCATCTGATGAGTTATACAGTTTTAAATCATCGACAAGGAGAAGATGAAAAGTCTTTGCACTTTGTTGTTTTCTAGGAGCCAAATTATAGCCATGGCCTAAGCTGTTAAGTAGACAGCCTAATAGGTTAAGGGCAAGGCAAAATAGCAGTGGTGACAGAGAGTCACCCTGGAATGTCCCCCTTTGAATGTTTATCCCTAGAATAATTATTTGTCCTTTATCATGGCTTAATTGCAAAGTGGTCTGCCACTGTTTCATGGTCACTGTAATGTAGTCAATTGGTGTAGGGTGTATCTTATACATTTTTAAGCACTCTTTTATCTATGAATGTGGGATACTATCAAATTCTTTTTTTAGTCAATCCATGCCATACTTAGATTATTCCCCCTTTTTACAGTTATTCAGTATGACTTTATTTAACAGCAAATGATCCTTTGTTCCATATGACTTTCTTTTATTGGCCTTTTGTTCTATTGCCATAATTGAGTTTTCTTCTAAATGACTATAGACTCTGTCCGCATTAATTCCAGTATATAGTTTATACGTTGTCAGAAGGCAAGTTATTAGTCCATAGTTTTTAGGGTAGCTTGCAGGTTCACTCTTAAGTAGCAGCATTGTTTTTCATGTTGTTAGCCAGGTTGGTGTCTGTTCAGGTTGCGCATATAAATAGTTCTTACTCATAGCTAAACCTTCATGCAAAGATGTTAATACTTTAAACCAGAAGTTAGGTACTGTATCTGGGCCTGGTTATATGGATATGGATAGTAAGATACAAGCACTTAAAATGTTTTTAGTCCATTTAGTCTTATACACAGATCAGGCATATTTTTATCAATCTGAGGAGAAGTTGTGGATAACAATTAATAAAGAACTGAAGGACTTTATCTGGGAGGGGAAGACAGCAAGAGTCAAGTGGGATAAAATGATTCTTCCAGTAGAAAAGGGCAGGTTGGTATTGCCCAATTTGAAGGGGTATTTCAGAGCTACACAGTTAAGGCTCCTAGACATAGCACAAGCAGAAAACTATAATTCAAAGTGAAAAGGGATGATGTTGAAAAGGGGGAAGCTCAAGAAACAAGGAGAGACTGGGAATTTTGGATGCAGGCCTTTAATGAAAATAACAATAATTATATAAAATATTATACCCATAAAGTAGCAGAAAGTATTCTAAGAACTAAGTGAACACGGGAATGGAGAAAAGAGATTCTGCCAATAGGGTTGACTGCAATTAGGGATATATGCAATAGGCAAGTTGGAGCTGCAATTTATTGGATAAAACTGGCAAAGGAACCAAGGTTGTTGTTGTGTCTTTTGGCTTTTCCCGGTTAGGGGTCGCCACAGCGGAACTCCGGTCCACTAATGATTGGCAGTAGATTTTTACGTGCCGAGTTTCCAGCCCTGACGCACAAACTTCAACAAATGTACGTCCATTCACGCATGTCTCCACACAGAAGACGATTTAGCTGAGAATCGAACGGGACAACGTCTTACTGTGAGGCGACAATGCTACCGCAGCACCAAGGTATTGGGAACAAATAATTAGAAAGGGAAAGGTAATAGAATGGGAAGAGGCCAAGAATTTAATTGGACTGCAGGTTAGAGATATCAGACTATAGGCAAAGAGAAAAAAATAGGGTGGGGGGGGTCCTAAATGAAAGACCAGCACTGGTAGAGTTTTTAGTAGAATCTAGAACAGAAGCTGCCATTAACAAGGAATAATTAGTACAGCATATAAAATATTACATGATAACTATAAGAATCAATCAGAAGAGGTTAGAAAGGATTTAGAAGAGAGATTAGATAAGCAATTCACAAGAAACAATGGAAGGATATATGTATGTCTCCCAAATATACAACAAACTCTAGAAGATTTAGGATTTTTGCTTAGATATTTTATTACCCAAGTAGACTCCAGAGAAATTTTCCTCAGGTAGACAGCAAATACTGGAGGTGTGACAAGGAAGAAAGAGGTACTTGGGAACATATTTTCTGGGAGTGCAGTGAGTTGGCAGATTTTAAGGATTCCCTGCTGGATGCACTGTCGGAGATGCTGGGTGGGTGGATTGATGTGACAAGGGAGATGATTTTTCTGAGCTATGATACAGAATTGGAATTGCCTAGACATGGTAAGGTCTTGCTGTGTCTAATTATGATGGCTGCCAAAAAAACAGTTACTAGAAAATGGAAATCAAAATCTAAACCAACTATATTAGAAGTAGTGAATATAGTAAAAGAGAAAAAAAAACTGCGATTGACATCTTTAGAAAAGGGTAGGAGCAAACTACATAGGAAAAAATGGCAATTGTGGGAAAATACATACATGGGAGGAATGAGGTTTAAAAGAAGGCAAGACTTAAATGAGCTATGTAATGTTTGACTGAAAATGATTGAGTAGATTATGAGTGATGTATGATGTCTGCAACTGGGAGTGTGTCATATGGTTTGTGATGTAAAATGCTTACAGCTAGGATTGTGACGGTGTGGTTTGTTTTAATTTATATAAATGTGTGATTGCTTATGTAGTCAGTGGTGGTTTAATAAAGATGTTTCTTGTTTAAAAAAGGGTCAGGAATTGAATAATTTATGTAATATTGCTTAGATAATATGATATATAGCAATATATGTGAAGTATAATGTTTGTTCATGTGTTAATACAGGTTTGATTACTTTTGTATAAATGTAAATGTATCTATGTCACAAGTGATAATTCAATAAAGGTGTGTTTAAAAAAATTAAATGTTTGCCATTTTATACAGAGTACTTTTTTGCCAGAAAAAAGTAGTAGCGACATGCTGCAGTGACAGTGTCATTTGGAAGGTGTTGAAGTCTTCCTAGATCTCAACATCTTACATAGAAAAATCCTGAGCACCAGCTAGAAATAATGAAGAAAAATCCTGAGCACCAGCTAGAAATAATGAAGAAAAATCCTGAGCACCAGCTAGAAATAATGAAGAAAAGTGACAAATATGCATTTTTTAGTGGTGGTAGTCAAATATTACTAGGTAACAGAAACGGCTTTTCCAGTATTGGTTAAGCTGTCATTTCATAATATGACATATCTTAAAAAATCCTTTTGGGGCAAGTTATTAACTGAAATATTAATATATCACATTTTCATACCTGGGGGGAATCACACTCACTGACCATCCCATTTGGATGAGCAGACATTCCTCACCTGTCCTCTGAAATGCTGTTCCGCAATGCTGTTGTGTGGACACTGTCCTATTACTTGGCTATTTCTTTCCAGTTACAATAAACACTGTTCCAACCTTTCAATGTGCACACTGTTTTCTGCTTTACTTGTACAGTGATTATTTGGATTTAATTTAAAACATTTATTTCAAATTTTATAGCACAAACACTGATGGATATTTCCTAAACAAAGCAATACAGTCTTACAATGAAAACAGACATAGCATTAAAACTTCTTTGCCCTTAAAATTCACATTCATTGAGACAGCATTGAAATCCAGATTCCAAGAAAATGCATCTGGCCAGTGATGGATGAAGTTTACCTTTCAGCTGTTTTCAAATCATAGGAGTCTTGCACAAATTTTTAGGACCATGCATACATGCATGTGTGTTCTTTGATTCACCTTCCTGACAGTATTAAATAATATTCCTTGTATAATACAGCACCACTTGTGAGAGCATGTTTTAAATTTGTAGTTTTGAACATTTTTCTAGTAAGCAATGAAGCAAAATGTATGAACAATGTATGAATGAGAAAACGGCCCTATTCAGAACATTTCAACAATAAATATCTACTCAAACTTCTGACATAACAATCCACCAGTATCAGTGAATATGCACATTCTCTGCAGAAATAGAAGTCATCTGAATAATTCCACATTAAACAGATCTGTAACTAATGAAGAAGTTGCTGCTAAATAATTCCACATTAAAGAGATCTGTAATTAATGAAGAGGTTGCTGTTAGCAAACAACTTTATATTTCAGTCTTTCACCTAGAAATTCAGTGCCTGCTGACCTTGAAGAATAAATTGCCTAAGTTAAATTACAAAAAAATGGTAAGCTGGTAATATTGCAATCGAAAATGGATGGCAAATTGACAACAGATTCACAGTTAATAGGCATCTCATCCAAAGAAGGACATACTCAGGACTGTAGCACCCAACCCCATTAAAGTACAACACAGTATCAACAATCCATTTACATGCTGTGAGAGTAGAACCCACAGCCTCCTGCATCAAAAGTAAGTATGCTACCTCATGTGCTACTAACAATGCATTTAAATTTCTTAGCACAATACTGATACTATTTGCTAAAGTTAAACAACAGTTGCACATTATAAATAGAAAGCATGGGCAGCAATAAACTTCTCTTCCAATGAAGCTCACAATTCCTTGTAAAATGCATTTCACTATAGCTCTCAACCAATCAGGCACAAATCTTAAGAAAATCAGGGACAAATCCACAAATAATCAGGGGCACTTTTAAAATATTAGCATTATTAACAAGAAACATTGACAGAATAACATAATGCGGATTAATATACAGCTTCTAAAGTCTATAAACTGCTTCATTATTTTATGAGCTAACCAAAACATTGACAGTAATATGATTGGAAAACTGTTCCTAACATCAACACCTTAAGTGTGTGCATATAGACAAGTGCTATATAATCTTCTGTTTTAGATGCTTAAGACATTTTCAATTCTAATAAAACATCACAATTATATCATTTCACTTACTTGACAGGCATTTCAAATTGTATGATGGAGAGAATAAATGAGGAGCTCAGCATCACTCAGCCTCTGTGTAGTCAACCCTGTCCCTCACTGCTGTCCATTAACACTGTATGGCTAATGTTCATTCTTATAGCATTGACAACCAGCCAAAAAAATCTGACCCAGTTTACAAATGTACCTGTGTCCATGGATCTATGAACCATACAACCGCACATCTCTCTGATTGGCTGGTGAAGTAGGGAACATTGTGGTTTGTGGACATTGAGAGTTTGTAAGCAGCTTTTCCATAACATGAGGATGTTTACATCTTTTGACCATCTTACAGTCCCCTGTGGCAAGTCATCCACAGTTTCTGTGGATAGCAGAATAACTTAGGTCATGCACTCACCTGCAGAGTCTGTGCTATCCTAAGCATTAGTGCAAAGGTGTTACTACATGGGTGTTTGCTGAAGTGGGACACAGCCTTTCAAATGGGTCAGCATGCTGGCAACTTTAACCAGAGCTGATAATTCATATACTGTGCAGCTGATCTGCTTTTAATAAGGTTCAGTTATTCCAACTGCCATTCATAATACAGTAGCAGCTGGCATGATACATGAACTCCCTAATCAAAAATAAGTCCAAATATTAAATTTAGGAAGATCTTATAAAATGACCATTTCAATTAATTGCAAAAGACAATGCCTAAAACAATCAGGTGTAAAAGCAAGTCAATCATTTCTATTCATATATAATGCCATTTTTATTAACTTTTGTTTTAAATAAAACTGGGTTTGATAAAACAAATTGTTTTCACTTTGACAAAGATTTATGTATTGAAAATTGAATTTTATTACATAATACACATACAGGAAATTGATTACTAACGTTAGATAAAAAAGAGACTGACTGTCAGCACATTGGTATTACAAAACAAATGTGTACTGTGCATGAGAAAAACCTTATCCTATTTCTGACTATCACTACTATAACCCGGTGTTATAATTTGTCTCATCATCCAAACCAGTTTTAATTTTTATAGTTTAACTTTCTCATGTGTAAAGGAAGAACAGGAGGTTTGTGCACTGATGCATGGACACATGCAATCACGGAAAGAAAGAACAGAAGGACTGTGGCTCTGCTGGACAAACTGTTTTTTTTTTTTTTTGTTGTTGTTGTTTTTCTCCTTATTTTAAGTGGTATTGTAGGTGCGATTGCTCTGCAGTTCTTTTTTTTTTGATAAAAAAATAATTTAAAGGCTGTGGATTACTAACAACAACTTTGCGGATCAGTGCTTATATAAAGTGTTCAGTATATCTTTTTTCTTAATAGCATACAAGTGCTCTCTAATTCTGTCTTTTAATTTTGTACTTGTCATTCCTACACAAAAAGCACTGCAACCAGAACATAAACAAATATATACTAAACCACTAGAATTACAATTAAAAAGTCCTAGTATTGGTATAGTCTAACTAAGATGGTTCAAATTAACAAAATGGCCTTCCAAAATATATCTACACACAATGCAATTCATACATTTATACATCCCCTTTGTTAACCTAGAAAAAACAGTAGAGGGTGTATCTGTCAAATTATTTTTTTGCAAAAGCATTTTGATATTATTGCCGTTCCTAAACACAAAACAAGGACTATTCCCTACAACTTTAAATAATTTGGGATTGCTCTCTGTTATGTTCCAACTGCTTTCAATAATATTCCTGATGTCAAAACAATCTAATGTACTCTCTAAACTGCAAACTAATCTGCTCTTGTTACTCTTGTTACTCTTGTTAATTTTATTGTCCTTAGATGAACTAAAAAAAGACTTTAATATAAGAGGAAATACACTGCTTCTTTTGGATGAAATCTCTTTCACTGTATGCATTAATAATTCTAACTGATAACCTCTTTCCAAAAATAGTGATACAATAAACTTTGTTTCATCATTAAAAACTTGATCTTCTGTAGTCATCCTGGAGGCCTGCATGACCTGTCCTCTCGGTGTGTTGCTCTCTGCTACTGTCCTTAGTGTTTTTTTGTATTTTAGGCATAAAAGAAGACTTAGTTCTCAAAGAAACCCTGACCCTGTTTCAAATGAGATAGAGTTGGTTCCCCATAAGAGCTTGCAACTCTTGCAGAGGTCAGAGCAATCAGGAAAAGTGTTTTCCAGGTTACAAATCTGAAGTCAGCTAGGTTAGCTGGTTCAAATGGAGCAAGTGTTAACATCTCTAACACAAAATTATGATCACAAGGAGGGGCCACTTGTTTTCTTGGAAGCTTCTTACGTAAAACCCTTTTCAAAACATTTTGACATGGGAATGCATTGAAAGAGGAAGATCCACGGGCAGATTCACTGAAATGGACAATAAATGAACCTTGATGGAGGAGTAAATCAGGCAAATATTGTAAAAGCAGAGAACAACTAACCCTGAATAGGTGCTAATTATGTTACTGGCACCAGCTAAAACCTTTTTCATTTGCTAATATATGATTTTCCAGTAGCTGGCTTTCTTGCTTATTAGCACCTGCTGCACGTCCTCAGTAAACAGGTGCCTAAAGAGAATTAAGACCCTAAAATTCTGGCAGTCAATTCAAAGTGACTGCAGTTGGGGTGTATCAAATGACCCTGATCTTGTGTGAGTACATCCAGTCTGTGATGAAGCTTGTGGTAACTGACCCTGGCCACTTCCAAAAGAAGGGAGAACCACAACTGTCTGGGCCAGAAATGAATCACCACAATGATCTTGGGATATTTCACTATGAATCTTCAGGAGTACAGTGGATATCAGTGGAAAGGGTGGAAAAGCACACAGGAACATTTCTGTCCAAGGAAAAGAAAAGACATCTGTTCTCCAGGCCTTCTTGCATGGAGTTCTAGAGCAGAATCTTGCTTGAGGGACTCCCCACAGATGGATCAAATCTTGGAAGACCCCAATCTACTGAGGGTCTGACCTTGTCCTGATCAGCCAGCCTGCCACACTGACAAAATGTAGAATGCCTGCAGAATGAGATTGTGCTGTGAAACTATATCCCAAGCTAATATGGCTAACCTGCAAAGGGGGTATGACCTGGTTCCTGCTTGCTTGTTGATGTACCACACGACTGTGGTATTGTCAGTAACAACTTGAAGAGATTCCAGGGACCAAAGATGATTCAAAGACTTGAATGCCTCAATTAGGGCAAGCATCCTTTTTATATTTATGTGCTTGCATCTGTCCTCTGTGTCTCACATACCTTGCATTTTTATCCCTCCTGAAATTACTCCCCAAGCAAAGTCTGAGGCGTCTAAGTGACTGACTGTTTTTGAACAGGGAGAGAGAAGGGGAGATCTGGATTTAGGGATTTTGCCATCTCCACCAAGTGATGTCTCTTCTGACAAACCCTAGCACAGGGATTTGAAAATACAAAGGGTGTTAGAGTGGGGACCAAAAAGACTTCAGATACCATTGTATCTTTCTCATGTAGAGTCATGCCAGGGGTAGCATGAGAATCATAAATGCCATTATACCCAACATTCTGAGGTATTTCTTCACATTGACCAAAGCATGAGTGGAAAACCTTAGAAATAGCTCTAGATACACATCTTTTTTCCTGTGGAAGAAATGCTGTTTGAACTGAGATGAGAACACAATCCTGAGTGAAAGAATCAAAAACGACTTTTGAATGTTCTCTTGGAATCCAAGCTTGTGTAAGAGAGCTCTCACCCAAGTGAGAGATTCCTGACACTTTGAAAAGGACTCTGGAAATTATGGAAAATGTGGATACTCCGTACCCTGCAATGAACTATAACTGGAGTTAGACACTTTGTGAACACTCTTGGTGCAATGGATAGTCCAAAGGGTAAGGCAGAGAACTGATAATGTGATCTAAACACACAAAACCTTAAGAAACGCCTGAAGTCTGGATGAATAGTGACATGATTAAAAGTATCCTTTAAATCTAGTGTTACCAGGAAATGTGATTGAGGAAGAAGGGATAACAGTTTGTGAAGTGACATAATTTTGAACTTGGGTACTATCACAAACAGGTTTAGGAAAGAAAGATTCAGAACTGGTCTCCAATTATTTTCTTTTTTTGACACCAAAAGCATCCCTGAATAAAAACCTTTCCCTATCTGGAAAGGAGGAACTGGATCTATCAGTCACTAGCATGGCTTGTAATGAAGGACAGGTGGAAATAAAAGAATCTGTTCAGGCTGATGAGCGATTTCCCCCTCCCAAGAAAGGAGGAACTTCCTCCCATTGTCATCTGTAACCTTGATGAATGATCTTCAGAACCCACTTGTCTGAAACAATTTGTTGCCAAAGAGAAAAGTGGAGATGCAGACTTTTTGGAATGGAAATGGGGCTGCTAGGGAGGGTGTGTGTGTGTGGGGGGGACAACAAGTTCGCTTAAATAGTCATTCTGACTTATTGGACTGTCCTTGATCTTGGGAGGTTCCATAATTCTATTTGGAGCCTCCTTGACGTTTCTTCTTAAGTGTTTATTTACCTGCATTTTGCTGAAACTGTTTATTTTGTTTTGTTTTTTGCCACAATTGGATGAGAGGTTAGAGAATCCATTAGAAAATTTGGAAAAGGAGGTCTGAGAAATCTTATAGAGATTCCCTGTATTACATTTCCCCTGACATCATACTTTTTGATCACCTCTGCAGCAGGGGGCAGGGCCAAAAACTCAATCTCTGTCCAAAGGAGAATGTAAAATCTCACGTCTCACATCATTTGGGAGGTTCTGAGAAGACAACCCAGACAAATCTCCTCAAAACAGTACCAATGGCCATAGTCATGGAAGAAGTATCAACTGAATCATGCACACACTGTAAACAATGAGTAGTGACTTGTACTATAGAAGAAAAAAATATTTAAAGCAGATTTTTTTTCCTAAGAAGAAGAAACTGCAGACAAAACATTCCTCATACTTTCACAATTAGTCAGAACATACATTAACATATGAGCCTGACAATTAAAAATTCTGAAAATCAAAGATGCAGAAGCAAACACATTTTCCATACTTATCAGTGATCCTTATCAGAATGAGTAGGATTGGAATTAACTACATGTTTAGCAGCAGCTGGATTAACTGAAGCTATAGCTGCTGGGTCACTTTGGGTAGAGTGTATAAAAACTTAAAGACTGAGGAATTTTATACATCCTATCTGCCATTTTAGGGGATGTGGCTGATTATCAGGAAAATTGCAGGCAGGTAACATGACAAGCTCCAAAGCTGACAGAACTGGAGGAATGGGTGAAGATTCTGAAAATTCCTTCTGTAACACCTCAGAGTATTTCCTGAGGGACTGGGATACCTCAGTGTTCTCCAACTGAATACACTGGTACATTCTGGAAGTTGTCTCAGAGAAAGAACCCCCACAAGGAAAATCAGAAACTGAGCTCTCCTCTGAGTTTGAATCAGAAATCTGAGGAGAAACCCATTATCTGTCTCTTCATATTCCTGTTCAGATTCAGAATGTTGAATCTCTTCAGGAAAAAGAGGTATCCATTTTTCTTAAAGAAGGATCAATACCTGAATTAAACCCCGAGCCAGACCCTGTAAACTAATCCTCTTCAAGAAAATTTGGGGAGGAGTAGATACATGTTTAGCTTTCTGTTCCTTTGTATTAGGAAAAATGAGGCCCACAGTGTTATTAATGGCAGCAGCAGCTTCCACATGAATGGGTACAACATTCTGATAAAACAGGGAAGCTTTCCCTGTTCCCTTTCCTAGAACCAACAAGAGTGGCTCTCCCTTGCACACTGAGGGGACAACAACAACAGCCACAGAGGATGTGGCTAACCCCTGGTCCATAGTGGCTGTACTTGGTACACAGGAGGGATGTGTGGAAGATGATTGGTGTAAGGTAAAACTAATGCCCATAGCAGAGTCACCCACCTGCTGAAGCAAACTGCTATCCTGCTGTTATGGCAAAGGCTGTTTGCTTAACTTTTTGTTGCTGGAAGATGGATTGACATTGGGACTGACAGTTTGTTCCATGGTCAATTAGAATATGGTGCCTCTTTCCCAGAGAAAACAAGCAGCAAACACCAAAACATTTAGTCTTTAAAAGTCACTTTTTCACATAAAAACACAGTAAAAAGCATTTGAAAAAAATTCAGTCTTAAAAAGTAAAATAAACACAATTTATCCACAGGAAAAAATGGCTTTTAAATACTTTAAACAGATTTTAAACTGACAGGAAATAAAGATCTCATTTGCTTAAAAGTACAATAGTCTTATGACAGTCCATTAAAACACAAACTTTCAGCTTTAAAATAACTTTCCTGAAAAGGAAAGGTTTATAATGTAAACATTTTTTTTAATGGAGGTTTTATCCCCCAAAGGGAATTTACATGCCCAACTAAAGAACAGCACAAGCCAACCATCAATTCTCAAAAGCCTCCAAGTTTTTAGCAGCGGGAAAGTTCTGAAGGCTTTTGCACCCAAACCTGTCTTTTTAGTCAGCTCAAGCTCAAGCTGACTAAGGTTTGGATGCATGGAAGGTACCCTGAAGCTGTGGAATCTGGCCAGTTGTTATATCATTGTGAGGATATAACCCATATAGCTATAGCTACTTCAGCAGTGATCAACATGATGAATGTCTAGCATTATGATAAGTATGCAATGTTCATATCTTGCATGATCCAGTCCATTCTCTCCATCTTTAGGCAGGGTCCTCAGCTAGTACACTTAGGTAGATGTCACAAAGAATGGTGGCTATGAAGGTTGACCTCAGTCTTGAGATCACATGCAGCTTACAGTATGTCACAACTGCACATATATTGCTCACAGAGAAGGCTAAAGAGGTAGATAAATACAGCCCTTGTGGAATAAGGTTTCGTTCATATCTGCAGAATTTTGTTGTATTTTGTGTAGCAAAATGCAATACAGTCTGAAAGCCACCTGAATAATGACCTAAGGCATTGTTTAGTCATCCCCTCCGCTATCTTTGGCTCTGTCAAAATAAAACGAAGGTTGTATATGAATGTCAAGACAATGTAGTCTGTAGTCTTCGTTATTGGAAAAATGGAGAAAGAAAACCAGTAAATTGCTAGATTAGTTGAGGTTAAATTCTGTTGCCACCAATGACATAAAGGCTGAATTTGCATGCAAGCACATTCTCTCCTTATGAAAGTTTAGTTATTTATACTTGTTTACCAGGGTAGTGCATTGATCAATAGTAACCAATTTCGATGGTCTCTGCCCAGATGAAATACAAAACATTTCACAAACAAAATATACAGAAATATAAGCAGTAACAAAGTGTTTCAGACTAATTACATATAATATATGTTCTGCTAAACAAACACAGAGCAATGTACAATCAAGTAGAGTGTAATGTACAATATATACCATTTTTTCTAAAGTGGGTCAGTCTTCAGTAAATTTTGAGAGAGGAGAAGAGACTTGGAAAGGAGATAGGTTAGGTGGTATGTCCTGTGTTCAAGCAGGTACATTTGGCTTGGATGAATAAATGCTTTTTGAGTTGCATTTTGAACTTGGAATAAGTGTTGATTCCTTAATGTTGATGGGAAGAGCTTGCCAAAGAGTAGGTGATGTGAGTAGAAAGTATGTGCAGTTCTGTGGAGTTTGGTTCTGCAGGTAATGAGAGTTGGTGTGACTTGTGAGTAGTGTCTCAGGTTGTATGAGGAGTTTTTTTGTGAAGTCTACCTGCAAGGGGAGTAAATGTGTGGAGTTAGAGTAATTTATAGAGTTGGAATCCTAAAATTAGGTTAGATTTTTCTTTTATGAGTATGCATTTGTTTCTTTTTTCCTATGGTGATATAGTGAAGCTCACAGAGAGGTGAGTTTGTCATGAATTGATAGATGCTGTTAGAGATCTACTGGAGTGAGGCAGTTTTTCTTGGAGGCTGAAGCAAAAATTGGGAGCCCATATTCAAGCTGAGAAAGGAGAACTCGTTTGACAATGGCTGCTCTGACTAATTGGGATAGAAAGATGATATAAAATCCATGATATACATACCAACCTTGTCACATACACTCCTGATGTAGTCATAGCTACTGAAACCTGGTTAAAAAATAAAGGATAATGAAATCCCCCCCCCCCCCCCCAGGATACAACATAGTCAGGCATGACAGCCAAAGAAGCATGCAGGTGCTGTAGCAATCATTTATAAAAATTCCCTAAGCATCAACTTACTTCCACAGGAAATACCCACATTTAACAAAACCAGACTTCTAATAACACTCCTAAAAATCAACAACAGGAAACTATATGTTTAACAGAAATGTATTTACCACCAGGGAGTAACATTGATACTGCTGAAAACATCCTGAATTGGATATCCCAACAAATTAACCATGAAACTATAGTACTTGAAGACTTAAATATAGACTGGCAACTCATAAATTCCACTGCTCCCACTAAATCCATAAACTTCTACAACTTCAGATAATTAATAACCACACCTACTAAAATCAACAAAACTTCAGGGAGACATTCAACATTAGACTGGATTCTTACAAACAAACCAGACAAACTCACAAAAGTATGCTGCCTCTCAGATAGCATAAGTGACCACATGTGATATAACAGAAGTAAACAGGATATATTACTTTGGAGTTAAATTAATAACTGATAAAGTTCTACCATGAGAACACAGGGTAGTGAGGGCGAGAAAGGGGAGAAATCAAATACCATCATGGAAGTATCGAATAGAGAAAACTATAAAGCAACTAAGACAAGAAGTGTCACTGTTAGAAGAGTATAGAAGAGGGAACAGATCAACAAAAATACTTAGAAAGATAAACGTGATAAAAGCAATGTGCAGTATTAGAACAGATCAGGATCTATCATGCACTATTGCAAATAACAAACTAAAAATCTCAGCACAGGTGGAAAACTTAGAAGATATGCAGATAAATACAAAGGAAAAGTACAAAATAAGGAATTTATTGATGACACAAAAAGTTTTATATATTTTTAAAAGAAAGACTAAGAAGTTTAAAGGTACAGGATATGAAATGGGATGAAGTAAAAGCCAGAGAGATTGAAACAAAGTTAAGAAAAGCCTCAAACTGGAAAACCCCAGGCCCAGATGCAGTACCTAACTTCTAGTTAAAAGTATTAACATCTTTGCATGAAGATTTAGGTATGAGTAAGAACTATTTATATGCATCCCAAACAGACACCAACCTGGCTAACAAGAGGAAAAACAATTCTCCTACTTAAAAGTGAACCTGCAAGCTCCCCTAAAAATTATAGACCAATAACTTGCTTTCCAATGACTTATAAACTATACATTGGAATTGATGTCGACAGAGTCTATAGTCATTTAGAAGAAAACTCAATTATGGCAATAAAACAAAAGGGCAATAAAAGAAAGTCATATGGAGCAAAGTATCATTTGCTGTTAAATAAAGTCATAGTGGAGAACTGTAAAAAGGGGAAGAATTTAAGTATGGCATGGAATGACTACAAAATAAATGTAATAGTATCCCACATTCATGGATAAAAGATTGCTTAAAAATGTATAAGATAAATCCTACAATGATCAACTACATTACAGTGACCATGAAACAGTGGCAGACCACTTTGCAATTAAGCCATGATAAAGGAGAAATTATTATTCCATGGATAAAAATTCAAAGGGGAATATTCCAGGGTGACTCTCTGTCACCACTGCTATTCTGCCTTGCTCTTAACCCATTAAGCTGTCTACTTAACAGCTTAGGTCATGGCTATAATTTGGCTCCTAGAAAACAACAAAGTGTAAAGACTTCTCATCTTCTTTTTGTCGATGATTTGAAACTGTATAGCTCATCAGATGAGGAACTGAAAGTACAACTGCAAGTTGTCAAAACTTTTTCAGATGATATAAGAATGTCATTTGGTCTTGATAAATGTGCAAAAGCAACATTTAAAGCAGGAAAACTGCAACACCATGTTTGGGACAAGAATGTGATATAAAAGAACTTGAGCAAGAGGGAGTCTATAAATATTTGGGAATTGATGAAGAATCAACAATAAAACATGAACAAATGTGAATAAAACTTAGTAAGGAGTATTTTAGAAAACTTAATCCTAAAAACAGCATTGACATCTAGGAACAAAATCCAAGCTATAAACCAATTTGCTCTTCCTGTCCTAACTTACAGTTTTGGAGTGATTGACTGGACCCAAAAATTGTTGGATAGATTAGGTAGGAAAACAAGAAGAATGCTTCATGCTCACCAAATGATTTATAAAAATCAACGCATACCAAGATTATATTTTTCCCATCCCGAAGGAGGGATGGGCCACCTTGAAATTGATTATATGTACAGATCTGCAATCATGGGACTCCACACATACCTGCTGACCTCACAAGACCCAAATGTAGTGAAAGTTTTGAAACATGAGGTGAATAAATCCAAGATGACTTCCCTACTTAAGCTAGCAGAAGCATATCAGTATCAAGCAGGAATGGAAATCAAACCACAAGTGGATAAAAAACGGGCAGCAACTGAATGTGCCAAAAAACAAAAGAAAGAATATAAGGTGCATAAATATAGTTGCAAGTAGAGAAAACTTCTGGAAGAACCTCATGTTGATCAGGAATGAATGCAGGAATGGTTAAGGAGAGATGAATTTAAACAAAGAAATGAAAGGTTAATATTGGTGGCACAGAATAGTGGGTTACGTATACATTGGTTTATAAAGTCCATTGAACATGTGGGAGAAACAGACAAATGTAGGTTTTGAAAAACAGAATTGGACATAGTTGCACAACTTGTTGCTGGCTGTGACATACTAATGGCAGAAGGACTGTATACCAAAAGGCATAATAATGTGATGAGACTTTGGACTGGTGATTGTGCAAACATTATGGTATTGAAGTGGCTGAAAAACACTGGAAACATGTGCCACAAAGCATTATAGAAAATGATGAAGTCTACATCACATGGGATCACTCATTACCAACAGTTCAAAAGATAGATGCTAGAAAACCAGATATAGTGGTTCAAGAAAAGAAAACAAAAGTAGCATTGATCATTGAAATCGCCACACCCAGTGATTACAGTGTCTTGCGTACAGAGAGACGCAAAGTCATAAATTATCAGGATTTGCAAGCAGAAACGAGAGCAATGTGGAAAAATGATACCCAGATAGTTCTTAGTTCCTAGTAGTAGGAGTAACGGGTCTTATAAAAAAGAGTCTACAATCATATTTAGATATGCTACCAATACATGTAACTCCATACGACTTGCAGAAGGTGTCATTACTGGGCACACTGCGGGTGTTGTGAAGAGGACTTTTGGCTGACATCAAAGAGTGAAACAATACTAAGTTCACAAACTTTAATTGTACTTTGACTTAGGAATGGGGTCCATTCCCATCATGGTATTAGAAACCCAAAAGATTTGGAGAAGTTAAAATGGGAGAGAACATATGCAATTAGAACTCACAATTAACCTAAACATATTATCTATAATCAGATATGAAATATAACTAATTTCAACAAAGTTATTTTCAATGAAACACAAAAACAATATAACTGGAATGTACTTAGAACAATGCCACTAGATACTGCTGTCGAACACTTTAATAACATATTCTTACAGACTTTAATAATATAGCCCCAGTATGTAATAAACGAGTAAAGTCCAACCCTGCATCATGGCTGACAAAAGAAACAAAAAATCATGATAAAAGGGATAAAGCCTGGAAAAAATGGCCTTTTAGTAATTTACACATCTTAGAAACTTTATAAAACTCCATGTAAAACAGGATAAGCAAACATGCTATACCAACCTACAAGACAAACATAAAAACAACCCAAAATTTTTTGGTTATCAGTAGATAAAGTATACCACCCTGGCAAGATCACCACTCCCTCTCCAAAAGCAGACAATACAACAGACTCTATCCCCACCCAGTTTAATTCCTACTTTATACAATCAATATTATCTCTCTTAGACAGTAATACATTTGCTCTCCTCTCTCTACACCTGTTCAATAAAAAACACCAACAGATCTTCAATTTTAGTCCAGTATCTACCTCACTCATAATGAAGTTGCTCCTTAAACTAAAAACTACTTTGTAGCTGTAGACAAACTACCATCAGACTACCTAAAAATGGTCAGAGAAGTCATAGCCTTCCGTGTGTCCATACTAATTAAAAGGTCCATAGCTGAAAGATGCATCCCATCACTGTGGAAAAAATCCTACATCATACCACTACACAACCATGCAGATCTGTGATGCCCTGCACTGGCCTAGTAATCAAGGAACCTCAATCCTCACCACTGGCTACAGTGGGGGGACATACACACTGAGAGGATGACAAGTAGACACACAGTAAAGTACAATTTCCCTTAAGAGCACAAAGAGACCACAGTCAGTCTGGGGCTGGTTTCTCCCTCTTTCTCCAGATCCCAAATAAGACTCCCCACTGGCACAGCTATAGAGTTGAAATCTATGCTGAGTGGCCAAACCAATCCCTCCAGCACCCTTTCTGTCCAACCAGTGCTTCATGTCCCTCCCCAAGTAGCTGATTAGACACACACTTTGAGGTTTGATTTACACAGACATACACACCTGAGAAAGGCTGGCACAGGTTTACTAGCTATGCTCCCTTCTGCCCAGACTATAAGGTAGTTTCACTGCCACCTGACACTACTTATCTACTACTTTAAGGCCCTTAGCACAGGGTGTCCAATCTTACTGTGTAATGTTACTATTTATCCACATGGTAGTCTGACCAAGAGCCAGACTATTAGGAGTGGCCTGTACAGTGTCACCAAATAGAGATGCAAGTACCCTAAGAGCTTAAATATCTCTAAACAGACTAGACACAACTGAAAGGTTTAAATATATTTAATAAAAAATAATAAAAGAACAAGACAGCACTAAATATGTATTCACAGTGACATCAGAGTTCAAAATCATAGGAAATATTTAAAACAAATTGTAGGATAGTCTCAAATAAATACAGAAAACATCTAAACTAATCCTTACTATGTTCCTAACTGAATTTAAGAGAAATTACTATACCCTAATTAACTTACTTATAGCAAGGCAAGTGCAGAGGTGGTGAGTGGATGTTGTCAGGTCAAAGACAAATACAAAATGCCCTATCTCTCTCTCTTTCAGAGTTCTTAAATTAATATCTCAAATGCTGCTGCTGGGATCTTGCAGCATGACATCACTTTTTGTCACCTGACTTCAGTTCCCAGGCTCACAAACAACCCCCAGTGATGCAGCATCTTGCATCTCTCTATGAAAATACATAGCCTTCACATGTTTGCAGCTGCTAGAAGAAATAAATCAATAAAACTCTTACGATACAGTGCAGAAGGCACCTTAGTTCTAGACATCCTGTCTCCTTGCTGCATTGAAACTAACTTTTATAACGCAATTATAAAACAATTTAATTTAATATTTTCTTGAAGTTTTGCAAGTTAACCCTCTATGTTCTAGTTCCCACTGTTAAAACATATACATTTACCCAAGTACAATAGTTTATATACATTTATGTTCTTTCCTAGTGAGGTACATTGTGGCCGTATCCTTAAGCTCAGTACTTTACACACATACTTCTGTACCAGCAGCTTGATATACAGGCAACATACAGTTCTAATATAGTGGTAACACAAGCAATTGCATCCTGCTGATATTCACAAATGACATATAACTATTTACAAAATTCCTTATAGCTGGGCTGGCAGTATTTCCTTTTGTGACAACATCTGCAGAGTTTAATGACTACAGACCAATATTGATTATTTCCCACCTCTCCAAAATATTAAAGAAAAGCATCCATATGCAAATGATGCAATACCTAACTTCAAATAACCTTCTCTCAGAAACAGAGCATGGCTTTAGGCCCCAGCACAGCACCACTACTGCAGTACTGCATTTTTCCAGTATATAAAAAAACAACATAGAAACAATGGTCCATTTATGCCCACCATGTTATTAGAGTTGTGGAAGGCACTTGATACTGTCTCACAGCAACTGCTCATTCAGCTCTCCTCAACAGGACTTTCACAGTACTCCATGTTGTGGTTTGTTATTTACCTATCTGGAAGGCAACAAGCTGTTAAATGACAACTAACCTACTCATTTTTTCAACCAGTTACTACAGGTGTCCCTCAGGGTTCTATCCTGACTTTTGTCCTATTCAATATATTTATTAATGACCTCTACACCTCCACTCACCATGCTAGTTTAGTTCAGTATGCAGATGACTCAACATCAACAATAAATAAGCTCTGAGACATTACCCAGAAATCTTTATCCTCTGTAGAAACCTGGCACAAAGAATCAAACCTCCTATTCAACCCCAAGAAAACTAAGTTAATGCTTTTTACCTCAAAAGTTGCCAAAATCAAAAGCAACCTTTTACCATAAGGTCAGCAAATAGTACTATAATTGAAACTATAATTCACAGTAAACTTCAAGGTGTTATAATAAATGACAGTCTCAAATATGACCAGCATATACTGCACACCATTAAATCTACACACCAGAAACTAGGCTCCCTTCATAGTTTCAATGGATTCCTTACAGATACTGCAAGAAAAAATCTAGCCACCACCCTCTTATTGCCAACTCTCTTATATGCCGCTCCTATCCTAACAAACCTAAATGATACTCAAAGAAAGAAAGAAACTTGCCTCCTGCTACAATAAAATAGCTAAATTTGCCACCCATCTCGCTCATAGAACCAACCATTACCATAGCTGAAAGCAATTAAACTGGATTGAATTACATACTGTAACTACTTAACATATTTACAACTAACTAAAGCACACAAACTCATTCATCATCCAGAAGAATGCCCCACACTAGAAAATGTATTACTGATCTACTGTCCAGCAAGGGACATCCTCTCTATTAATTAATTAATTAATTAATTAATTAATTAATTAATTAATTAATTAATTAAAACATTTGTTAACCAGGAAAGTCCAACTTGGAACAAAGCCAATTTCTATCGGAGGCCCGGGGAGAAATGCTCCAGATGCATGTCTTTAATAAATTCTTATTACTTACAAATAGGTTCATAGGTTCATAGGTAGGTACTAGGCTATAAGCCCTAGGGCCCATATAAGTCCAGACAAAAAGGTACCCTAGTCTTCATCACCCATGAAAATTATTTTCCTGTGCCCCTGTCGACCAAAGCCACAGAGGTGATCCCCGGGGTGAATTTCTTATTTCCCATCCAATCATCAGGATTTTTCTTGAAGAGTGTTAATGAGGAGCTCTGTTTGATATAGATAGGTAGTTTGTTCCAGAGTATGGGAAGTCTCAGGAACAGGAATCTATCCCTCCAGCATGTTCTGTTTGTTGTAGTGACAAGGTTTATGTCCGTAGAGCGTGTAGCTTGGAGGGATTGGGATTTCTTTAAGTGGAGCATGTCCAACAGCTCTGGGTTTGACATAGTTTTTTATGTTAGGCAGAGATCGCCTCTGAGCAGGTGATATGCGATGGAGTAAAGCTAGCGTTTTTTGAGACGGTCTGCGTAGGGCACCTGTTTGAGGCCGGTAATCCTCTTTGTGAGGTATTTCTGCAGCCTTTCCAGTTGTTGTAGATGTCTTGTGAGGTACATACGAAAAGGGGTGTTGTACACTATAATGGTTCTAATCAGTGATGGGTAGAGGGAAACAATGATCTCTTTTTTCCTGGATTAGAAACCTTTCATGATGAGATGTGCCACATAGAAGGATTTCCTAACTACTGTGGCGATATGATTATCAAAGGAGAGACTACTGTCCACCTGTGTCCCAAGGTCTCTTATCACACTTTCAGTGTTAGACTACCACCTATGTGGTAGCTCATGGGTACAGAGTTTTTACTAAAGGGGATGACAATTCACTTTTTGGCACTGAGCTTGAGGCCATGGCTTTGACAGCAAGCATCTGTCTCCGTGAGGCCCTTTTGTAGGACGTCCACATCATTAGGAGTTTCGATTATGGCTCCTAGTTTGCAGTCATCTGCGAACTTCATTAGCCAAAGACCTTCTGTGTTAGCCTGTACTTCAGAAAAGTAGATACCAAACAGGAGAGGACCCAGGACTGAAACCCTGTGGTACTCCACTTATCACTGGTCTGAAGTCGGATTTGGAGTCTGCTACTTTCACAGTGTGGGTTCTGTCAGTGAGCCAGTTGGCAACCCATCTTGTGACATAGGGATTTATACCTAGTTTCGTGAGTTTATCTATAATTCCAGAGTGGGGGATGGTGTCAAAAGCCTTGGCGAGATCTAGATGGGCTGTGTGAACCACCTTACCCTTGTCTATGGCTTTGGTGACTGCTTCAAAGAAGTCTATCAGGTTTAGGAGACATGATCTGCCTTTTACAAACCTGAACTGGCTAGGGCCAGAGTTTGGAGATTACCAATGTTTTTGTGTATAAGATCCATGATGATACATTCCATGGCCTTGCAGACCAGGCTCGTTAGGCTAATGAGGCGGTAGTTCCCAGGGTTCGTGGTGGCTCCCCCTTTGTGGAGTGGGATAAACATCGCTGTGCTCCATTCAGTGGGCACAAAGCCTGAGGTGAGGCTATGATTGAACATGGTGCTTAGGTGGGTTGCCAGTTCATTCTGCAGTTCATGTAGAACACAGCCCTGGGATGTTGTCAGGTCCCATGGATGCTGTGTTCTTGGCTTTGGAGAGTGTGGTTTTTACCTGTGCAGTCGTGATTACAGGAATTTTGGATTCTTCCGGTATAGAGTTGTGCCCTTTAGGGGGTGAGAGGGGGGTAACATTAGCACTGAACCTATCTAACAGGATGTTGGCAATATCAGTTGGTTCAGTATATTTAGTGGCATAGTGCTGTAACTCAGAGCAAATCTGAGTGTTGCTATTGAGATTCTTGACATCACTATAGAATGCTTTGTGATTGTCTTTAGAATCAGTAGCGATTTTGTTTTTGTAACTAGCTTTGGTGGATTTTATGAGGGATCTCAGCTTCTTACTGAGGCTGACCAGAGAGCTCCTCCAATCATGGGATTTTACTCTTTTTTGCAATAGTTTTTTTCTTCTGTTGTAGTGTTTGTTTATGGCAGGGGATCACCAAATTGGCTTCCTTTTTTTGGAGGATAGCATCTTGGTTCTGTTAGGGATTGCATGATCCATCCACTCGCGTAACTGCTTATAAAGTGCATTTGTATAGTATTCAGCAGTCATAACTCTATTGTCTGTCTGCATGGGTGTCGTGAAGTTTGCTACTTCTGTCTTAAGAAGCATGAAGTTGGCTTTGGAGAAATTTTTTACGGTGGTTTCCCTAATGGGGCGGTGGGGGTGGGATGTAGAAGTCTAGGGTGATTAGCTTGTGGTTGGATCTGATCAACAAGGAATTGACCTCTGGAGTGGAACACCGGTCACCCATATTGGTAATGACCAGGTCTAGGATATTGCTGCTCCTGGTAGTGATATGGATAAGTTGATCCAAGGCATTGGAATTTATTAATTCCAGAAAACGTTCAGCAAAAGAGATGGTACATGAGCAGTTTTCCCAGTTAATGGTAGGGTAGTTGAAATAGACCATTATTAGAGTGTTGGGTTGTACCCTAATATTTTCCAGTGTATCAAGAAATGAGGAGTGGGAATCCTGGGGCATGGTGGGAGATCTGTAGCAAGTTACAATTTGGATTGCTGTCTTGCCCAGAGTTAGTTGCACTTGGATAATCTCAGTTGCATTATGCTGAGCAACTAGCCTGGAGGTGTGGATATCCTTAATGAATATGGACACGCCTCTTCCTTTAGTGTTTCGGTCCAGGTTATGTGGCCGAAAGGTGTGGTATGAATTATAGCCTGGTAATGCAGGGGTGCTCTTTGGAGCCTTGAACCAGGTCTCTGTCACTGCATAGATGTCGATGTTCTCCATTTTAAGGAATGCCTCGAGTGAAAGCATTCTGAGGTTTAGACTTCTAGCACTGAGTAGCATTACCCTCAGATTTTACTTTCTTGTGCCTGTTAAGGTGGTGAATTTGTCATTTGAACCTTGCCTAAAAAAGGCACTATAGGGGTGGCAAGAGCCTTAGCCAGTATACGGAATCCCAAGGACCACATTTGCAGGCCATCTCTGGCAAAGCATCGTGGTCTGTCGATCATGTCATCCCAGGCAGACAGATACTGGATCCCCTTAGAATGACACCAGAAGCTTAGCCAATTGTTGAAGTTAATCATTTTGTCCTTGCACTGCGGTATCATTCTGGGTGATGGCAGGATGCTACTCAGGGCTAGGGTCATACCTACCTGGGCTACAAGATTGGAGCGCTCCTCCATGTCTCTTTTCATGTAGTCCAGGGAGGTACATCTCAGGTCATTCACACTAACATGGACAATAACAGAGTCATATCAGTACTTGTTGTGGAGTGACCTGAGTGAGTGAGTGCATTATGTGGTGGATCCTGGCACCTGACAGGCAGCTGACAGTAACTTTCTCCTTGTTTAGCCTGGTGAGTGGATCATCAGTGTGCCTGACTATAGAGTCACCTATGACTAGAGTGTTGGGTATGTTGTTATGCCTTATGGGCTGTGGTTGAGTGGCACACACTAATTTTGTGGGCTATGTGTCATTTGGGTTGTGTTGGGGGGTGGAGGTTGCTTGCGTTTCTGCTTTGGAGGTCTCTGTTGCTCGAGCAGATTTTTATTGAGATCCTCAGCGAATGTAGGTGTGTGTTTCGTGTTTCTATGTGTGTTTTTTGGTGGTGTAGGTTTTGAGGGACTATGTGATGAGTGTGGTGTGATGCAAGTGTTTATCTTCTCCTCTTGACTGTCTAGTCCAGTCTTGGGTGAAGAGAGCTTTGCTTCCAGTTTGGCTACATAAGTGCATCTCTTACAGGTTGTAGTGTTGGGTGGTAGGAGGAGAGGGTTGTCTGTGTACATGAGGCAATTGCTGCATTGCCCCAAGATGCCCAAATGCATCAGGTAGACAGGAGAAAACACTGGGAGCTGACCCGTAGACATGCCTGGATTGATGCTTATTTATTAAGTACTAAAAACTGTTTTCCTCTAGACAAGTGAGGAAAATTGAGTGCTGTAGTAATTTGCAACTTATTTAGTGCTTACAATGAGTTCTGAACAAGTGCTGAGCTAAAAAAAAACAGATTTTAGTGCTAAAACTAAAAAACTGGCTAGTTCTAAGGGAAAATTTGAAGAGCAGACTTTATGGCGCTGGGAATAGTTTAACACTAGCTAAGTGGCGATGCATAAAGTGTATTTTTTTTAATATAACAGTAACAAATGAGCAAACTGATTTAAGCAATTTAACCAATTAACCAATAAAAAGCTAAAAACTGAGCTCTGTTTTAGCAGTCTTCAATCAAACAAGTTCTAACTGCACACTCCTGCCACTAGGGTGTCTAGTCTATGCTACAGCAAACAAGGCGTACCAGTTTCAGAAAGAAACAGTTCAAATAAGCAGGCACAATAAGCCTTTAACCAGAAACTCCCAGCTCAGAAGGGCATAATCTACCATCTCCTCCCACAAGAATGAGACCACATCTTCATAATGTAAAATAAATGGCCCAAAGCCCAAGTGCTTAAACCAGAACTAATACACTTTTAGAATAACAGACACTAAGCTTTCAATCAGCAACTCCCAACTTAGAAGGATGTAAGCTACCTGTCCTGCCACAACAGTGCAGACCACAAACCTTCTTAATGTAAAACAACTGGTCTGAAGCCCAAGTGCTTCAACCAAAGGCTTAGAATAACAGTTACAATTTAATCAGGCTACTAACAAGCAGTAATAAATGCAGCAGAATAAATGCAATTACGTACTTTTAAGAACAAGCAGCAAAAGCAAAATAAAGCCTAATAAAGTAGGAAGAAACACAAATGCAGTAAAAGTGGATGAATAAAGTGCAATTTTTATATAACAATAGAAAATGAGCAAACTGATTTAAACAATTTACCCAATTAACCAGTGAAAAAGCTCAAAACAGAGCCCTGTTCCAGCAGTCTTCAATCAGACAAGTTTTAACTGCACACTCCTGCCACTAGGGTGCAGGGGAACCTTCTCCAAAAGAGATGGCTTAGATTAGTGCTCAAGTTATACAAACAAAACTAGATTCAGGATGCCTGAATCTAGTTTATGCTACAGTAACCAAGGCACACCAATTTCAGAAAGAAACAGTTCAAATAAACAGGCACAATAAGCCTCTAACCAGAAATTCGCAGCTCAGAAGGGCAGAATCTAGCCTCTCCTCTCACAAGAGTGCAGGCCACAAACCTTCTTAATGAAAAATAACTGGCCTGAAGCCCAAGTGCTTTAACTAGAACTAATACACTTTTAAAATAACAGACAGTGAGCCTTTAATCAGCAATTCCCAACTTAGAAGGATGTAAGCTACCTGTCCTGCCACAACAGTGTAGACCACAAACCTTCTTAATGTAAAACAATTGATCTGGAGCCAAGTGCGTAAACCAAAAGGCTTAGAGTAACAGTTACAATTTAATCAGGCTACTACCAAACAGTAATAAATGGAGCAAAATAAATACAATTGAGTAATTTTAAGAAGAGGCAAAAGCAAAATAAAGTGCAATTTTTTTTAGTAAAGTGCAAGGAGAGAGGAAAAAAGAGCAGAAGAAAAATTCAAGGTTAAGAATCTAAATGGGTTGGCCTTCTCAAATGTTCTCTCTGCACTAAGTAGAGTGAACACCAGACTGGGAGAGGTGTCCCCGATCAAATTTTCAGTAGGGTCGAGCAACTGCAAAGCCACCAACTATAACACCACCACAAGAATAGGGTGGGGGTGAGGGGGGGGGGGAACAGTTTCAGGACAGATGAGAAACAGAAAACAATGCCAGACAATATATAAAATAATCCAGTCAGGCAAAATTAAGACAATGCAGAACTCTGAAAGGTTAAAATGCCAAGAAATATACTTATCAATCATTGATATATTTTCAGATTGTTTGAGAATCACACTGCAGTCAGAACACCAGGAGTTTCCAACAGTGTATGCAGGAATTTACAAACAGAAACCATTTTTAAATCAGCAAGCCTTGAAGCAATCAGATAACACAAAATCTGATAGACCAGTTTTATAAATTTCACAATGGGAATATGGGGGCAGCAGTTTAAGGACAGAGGAGAAACAGAAAAGAATGCCAGAAAATATGTAAAATAATTCAATCAGGCAAAATTAAGACAATGCAGAACTCTGAAAGGTTAAAATGCCAAGAAATATACTTATAAATCAGCAATATAGTTCCAGATTGTTTGAGAATCACACTGCAGCAAGAATACCAGGAGTTTCCAGCAGTGTATGCATGAATTTACAAACAGAAACTATTTTTAAATCAGCAAACCTTGAAGCAATCAAATAACACAAAAGCTGTTAAACCAGTTTTATAAGCTTCACCACAGGAATAGGGGGAAGCAGTTTCAGGACAGATGAGAAACAGAAAACAATGCCAGAAAATATATAAAATAATTCAGTCAGGCAAAATTAAAACAATGCAGAACTTTGAAAATTAAAATGCCAAAAATATACTTATCAATCAGCGATATATTTCCAGATTGTTTGAGAATCACACTGCAGCCAGAACACCAGGAGTTTCCAACAATGTTGCTAGAGACTCACTGTACTCCCAATACATTGCTAAACTCTGGAATAGTATCCCCACACAAATAAAACTCTCTGAAAAACTCAGTAGTTTTAAACCACTGCTTAAACAACATCTTAACCAATCTTTTTTACTCTGTAAAGGCTGTTGGCCGAGGCGCTAGAGAAAGGATTTGTTTAACTAAATAAATTTTTATTGGAAGGTAGAGCTGGGACTCACTGTTAGTCTTTGTTGTTCATATATATAAACATCTTAACCAATCCTAGTCCTGCACATGCTCATCACAAGGTTAAGACTTTGTGTTCATGGTACGATACTCTCCAGATACTCTCCTTAAGCAGAATACTCTTAAACTCTCACTGAAATGATAAAACAACTTTTACATATAACTGCTGCTGTACAGTCCACTAAGTTGCACATGGGCTTTCTCTTTAGTAACTTCCACCTCTGTAAAATCTTAGAATGTATAAATGTAGCTACTGTTTATGTATAAATGTAAATAGAAATGTAACTACTCTGTGTTTAACTGGAACTTAGTATAATGCAATGTAAGCAAATGGAGCTTTTCGCCTCTGGCCTCTGCTAAAAATGGGTATTACCCCATTGGGCTTTCCTCATAAACAAAGAAACACAAATAAATAAATAAATAATATTAACACATGTTTAACACAATATATGTATTGTGCAATTCTTATGCATGGTACACATTTGTGATGTCCTGGTGGATGGACCAGATGTTATGTAATATTTATTATATACCCATTTACTTGAAATCTTATACACTAGGTTCAGCCCAATGTATGGAGTTACATTTCATGTCCACTGAACAATGCTTATTTCTCCGTATAAATTTTCAGTTCTTAGCCAGCTCATCATACATGGTGTACCATGGTGCTTATTGTACGGTTACAAATATCAGTTTACTTGCAGCACCTTAGTCTTGCATTACACGTTTGTTTCACTGTTGCTGAAGGCCTATGACTCTCTAATTAAATTATTCAGCATACACTATTACTTTCACCTAGGCTAAATTCAGAAAATAGATCCCCTTATTTTTATAAATCATTTTTTTAGTGGTCAGGGAATTATTCAAATTTACTAACAAACTTGACTGACTTTTCAGCCTTGTCAGGCTTGATCCTTTGTCACTTAGTATGAATTTTGCTGTGTTATTATTATATTTTAATCATACTGTCCTTAGTTAGCATTCCTTCTCTTTCATCTTTTTCTCAACTTCACTTTTAGTCCTGTGGCTTCTCTATGTACTCCTGAGAGTTGTCTGTCTGTCGCTCATAAGAAGAATTGTTTTGTTAATGTTATTCCCTCTCCTACAGCCCCTTCAGTAAATGTTTCCATTTCTTCCTTAAAGTGGGTTGATACTGGTAAGTCCCAAAAATATGCAGCCATGTGCCTCTGCTTCCCAAGTCACACCTTCAACAATCACTTCCAACTGATACAAATACCCCGTGTAGCCTGGCAGGTGCATAAAAATAATGGTGGGGACATTTCCAGACAAATATTTAAATACATTGCTTTTCTGGTGTATCTGGGAGTCTAATTACCTCAACTTCTACATCATCATCTAATCTCCCCTGTAATTCTTTTCCCCATTTTTCTTAATTTCTCTGGCAATATATAATTATTTACCCTTCCAGGGTTTCAATACATTGAAAATCAATGTCTTACTGTTTAATCTCTCTAGTCTTCTTTTGTTTATCTCATCCAGTATCTGTGGGGGTTCCCAGCCAGATATCCTTTGCTTTTTCATTCTATCAGTCCTCACTAATACACCCTAAAATTTCCATTCCAAACCTCTGGGTTATTAAAGCTATTCCTGCAGTTTCCCACTGTTTTAAGACAGCCCCTCTCTGTGGAATTGTGAACAATAGTTGGCTTGTGTCCCCATCCTCTTCCATCTCCATAATAACAGTTTATTCCCCCTGCCTTCCCTTTTCCATCCTGTTGGTACCATTTCATCACTTCATTGTACTATATACATTTCCTGAAACATTTGTTTAGTTAGTCTTCTCATTTCTTTCATTACTGGTTTTAGATTTTGCTAATCTGGATGTTCTAATAGTAGTTCCCTCAAATCCATTCCTTGCTTTAATTGGTTTGTTTCTTCCCAAATCATGCTTTTCCAATCTATCTGATAACCTGTGCCCATTAATCGTAATATATTTGCAAGATGGCAAGTCTTCAGATAATCACTTTCCTCTGGGACTCCCAGACCCCTCCCTCTTTAGATTATGTTATCACTTCCCACTGCCACTCTCTGTGCTTCCACTTCCAAAAAATTCTTTGTACCTCTCTTATTTTCTTTATGTATATTTCTTTTGGGTTATTCCAGACGACAAGTGCCAAGCATAAAAATTGTGATAACACAAATAACTTGTATTTTTTGATCCATATCTAATTTAAGATGTCTCCATTTCTCCAAGTGTTTTTTTTTTTTACTTTACTCAATACTTTCTCATATGTTGCCTCTAATGTTTCCTCTACTATGTTCTTTAGCCTAAGGTCTAGACATTTAACATCTTTTTTCCACATCTCTTTGTGATTTGCTGTTTCTCTCCTTTTGATGCATATTTATTGCCAAAGCCGCATCTTCTCTTACAGGTTTGTAGGTTCATAGGTAAGTACTAAGATAGCTGTCCTTGCAGGCCATTTTAAACCTAGACAGTTTCCCTTTTTGCACTCAAAATGACCTATTTCATTTGGTTATAGATTAGCCTTACCCATTCTATGGTTTATAATTATATATTATTCCTAATGAGAATAACTGAGATCATACCTTTGATAATTTAAGGGGGCTCGTGCATGGGATTAAGCATTTATGAGCTGCCTCTGTCCGTTAGTAGTATGGAGCAGTCCTCAGGTACATTTTCTCTTTCCCATCCATAGATCTAAATTGCACTTGAATATGGACAGGGTTTGAACTTTGCTTTATGTGGATGGGTAGTTGTTTTCACAACAGCAGTATCCTCTGCAAGATATACCTGTCCCTCCAACCGATTTGTTGATGTTACAGAAAAGGTTTAGATCCCTAGACCAAGTATTTCTGATGACATTTGATTTGCTGATGTGCAGTAAATTCATCAGTAATGGGTCAGAAGACACCTAGTATGCCACAGATAGGTCACCTTTTAACAGTCTATAAGATACTCAGTGACGGGGCTTTGAGTCAGTCCATGTAGGACATGTTGTTTAGGTCTTGTACTCTTTTAGTAAAGTATCTCCATGGTCATTCCAGTTGATGCATGTGTCGGGACAGATACATGCCAAAGGGGGCACTGTATTCAATGACTGACCTAATGAGGTCTGAGTAAAGAGGAAAAATGACATCCCTAGATCTAGACACGATCCCTTTTTTTTAATAAACTGAGCAATATAGAAAGACTTTATTTACAACACTAGACACATGTTGATCAAAAGCTAGGTCACTGTCCACATATGTTCCCAAATCCAGAACAAATTAGTCAATTCTTAGGGGTGTCTTGTCAATATGGTAGTTCTCTGGGGTAGATGACTTCCCAAAGGGTACAATAATGCATTTTTTTGCATTTAGTTTCAATCCATGATTTTGGCACTGGTTATTTATCTGTGACAAACCTTACAGCAGGATGGCTACATCATTTGGGGATTCAATGACTGCTCTTATCTTGCAGTCCTTTGCAAACTTATTCAGACAGAGCTCTTTGGTGTTGGCTTTTACTTCAGAAAAGTAGATGCCAAACAGGAGTCTTGATGTATTTGGTCCCTGACATCTTACTATAGCTCTCTATGATACCCCATACTTGTGTAATATTCCTGATTGGGTTGGTTAACTCTACCAACATCATCTGCACATAGTGATATCTTTCATTGTTTCTCTGTCTCTGTCTCTTTCCACTGATATCCCTACAAGCCTTCCTTCCTTATTTGGATAGCTAACTGTTCTAGGTATATAAAGAATAAAAACAGGGAGAGACAGCATCCCTGTCTCTTACCTTTCTGTAACTCAAACTCCACTGATATTCTTGTTCTTACCTTCACCCTAATCCTTGCTCATTCATATACCTTTTCCAGCATAGATACCTATCCTTTTCGGAATCTCCATCTTCTCATGAGTCTGAACAGATAAATCCACTTTACTCTGTTGAAAACTTTCTTTGTATCTAAGGGCAGGAGTGCTAGCTTCTATTCCTTTTCCTATGCATCTTTCATTATTATCAGTGTCTTAATTAAGTTGTCTGCTGCCCCATTCCCACAAAATCTGTTTGATCTTCTTTATTGAATTATTATTTATGACATAGGCAATCACACATTTATATAAATGAAAATAAATCATATTAACACATTTTCAGTTGCAAAAAAGAAGTTATGTCTTACCATAATGTTACATCTGTGTTGTTGATCTTCTTTCATTCATCATTGATGGGTTCGGTTCCGAGACCTCGGAACTGAGTCAGCCTAACACCAAGCTCGCTCCAAAGTCAAAAAACTCTTGAGCAAAGCTTCTACCTATTGTGCCCTTCTCCCTGTTACCTCAGATCGAGTTTGCCCATCTTGTACTAGTAAAGCAGAGGCCATTTTTACGCAAATGCCCTAACTCACCACTTGGACCCAAAGTATCCCCCAGGAACCATTGGAGGGGGAAGGAGGGTGGGAAGTGATGAATAAAAGAAGATAAACAACACAGATGGAACATTATGGTAAGACTTAACTTCTTTATTTTATGTTGTTAATCTTCTTTTTATTCATCACTGATGGGTCAGAATCCCCAGCTACCTTGTGTTCCTTGGCGGCCCTTATGGAAGAACGTTTCTGAGTACCATTGAGCCAAAGGCAGCTCTCCCTCTGGAGACCACATCCAATTTGTAATGATTAATACAAGTGCGGGGATTAGCCCATGTGGCTGCTGCACAGATATCATCCATAGAAGGTCTGGAATGGAAGGCTACAGATGTTGCCATAGATCTGGTAGAGTGGGCTTTAACATCCTGTGGTACAGATTTTTTTTTCAAGTGAATAGATGTAGCATATGCAGTCCCTTTACCATTTTGATAAAGTGACCTTGGAGACAGAATTTCCAATTCTAGGCCCAGAGAAGGAAATGAAAAGTTGGTCAGTTTTATGTAATGCTTTGATTCTGTCTAAATAAAACCTCAGTTGTCTATGCACATCCAAAGAATGTAGACAGTATTCCCCTTTATTAGTAACATTTGGAAAAAAATACTGGTAAATTAATGGTCTGATTGATGGAAAAATCTGAAACAACTTTGGGGAGAAAAGATGGGTTTGTCCAGAGTGATACTTTGTCCTTGTTGAAGATTAAATAGAGCCTTTTGATGCATAATGCCTGAAGTTCAGAAATTTGTCTGGCTGATGTGATGGCTACCAGGAAAAGGGACTTCCAAGATAAGAATTTGAGGTCACACTTCACTGCAGGTTCAAAAGGGGGTTGAGTTAAGGACTGCAGAACTAACATGAGATTCCATTGCTCTATAGGTTGTCTGATTGGATGCCTAATGCGAGAGACCCCATTAAGAAAGGTTTTGCATAACCAAAGCGAGATGAGGAGAGAATCATCCAACCCATCATAATAGTTAGAGATAGCTATTAGATGTACTCATATGGTAGAAGCTGCAGCTCCGTCTTCGAATAATTTTGACAGGTATTGTAAACCTGCTGTGACTGGAGCTGAGTACGGATCTAGCATCCTTTTCTTAGACCAAATAGAGAACCACTTCCATTTGTCTAGATATAGTCTTCTGGTGGATGGCTTATGAAAGGCCAGAATAATGTCACGTACAGGTGAGGGAAGGTCATCCTGCCTGGTGATTAATGGAAGTGGACAAACCAAGCTGTCAGCTTGAGACTGGACAGGTTCAGGTGACTCACCCCCTGTGTGGTGAGAAATCAGGTCTGGAAGAGGGTCCAGAATCCACGGTCGACATAACAGATGAGGCCAAAGGAAGGAGAACCAAATTTGTCGAGGCCAAAAGGGGGCTATGAGGATCACTTTGCATTTCAACTGAATAGCTTTCTTTATGAATTGGGGAAACAGAGGGATGGGTGGGATAGGCATATAGCAGTCCCGTGGGCCAATTGTGAATCAGAGTGTCCCTTGGAGACTCCCCCTGTGGGAGGAATAGGGCAAAATAGCTGCTGCATTTGTTGTTTGATGGGGAGGCGAATAGGTCACAGCAAGGCTGGCCCCAATGGCTGAAAATTTCTGCCACTACGCCGGGATTGAGTGACCACTCATGAGGCAGGAGAATACATTTGCTCAACTTGTCTGCAATCACATTGGAATTCCCCAGGATATGCATTGCTATCAGAAAGCGGTTGGAAGCTATCGCCCACTGCCAAATTCTCATGGCTTCTTGACACAGGGGATAGGACCTGGTTCCTTCTTGCTTGTTTATATACCAGACTACTGACATGTTGTCTGACTGAATTGTAATCATTCCAGAAGGGAGAACAGATTAGAATGCTTGCAATGCTATGAGCACCACCCTCAGTTCTAGAATGTTGATATGCAGGTTGCCTCCGAAGTGGACCATGCGCCTTGGACTGTCTTTCCCTGGAAATGGCCCCCCCTCTCAGGGAAGCATCCATGGTCACAATGGCTTTGGGTTGGGGGGGGGTGGAATGGACGGCTCCAAAGTTCTGGGTCTGGCCTCATCCACCAACGAAGGTCCTGATTGCAACAATTAGTTATCTGAATCTGAAAGCATAGAGGGTGGTAATTCAGAAACCATTGAGATAGCAGAAGCCATTGAAGTATTCGCATATGCAGTTTCACAAGAGACACTATTGGTATGGAAGCTGCCATGGATCCTAAAACATGAAGGACCTCCCTCACTGAGGCTTTGTTTTGACAGAGTATCACCCAGAGCTGGAGCCTTAATCTCTGAAATCTGTGAGCTGGGAGCAACACCAGACAAGAACAGGTGTCAATGACTGCTCCAATGAATTCTATGTTCTGAGCTGTAGCAAGGTTGGATTTCTCCCAGTTTATCATTATCCCCAAAAATCTCACCAGGGAAAGAGTGTATTGCAAGGCTGTTACCAGAAGATGCTTGGTGGGGGTGGTAAGGAGTCAATTGTCCAAATACAGAAACACCCGGAATCCTTGCAATCTCAAGTGAGCTGTAACCACTGCCGTGCAGTTTGTGAACCCTCTGGGGGCTGTAGAGAGTCCAAATGGCAGAGCATGAAACTGGTAGTGATTGACTCCTTGCTGGAAGTGAAGTAGACTCCTGGAGCATTTGTCCATTTTGATGGGGTAATACACGTCCTGGAGATCTATCAGGCACATCCAATTGTCTTCCCTTAGAAAAGGGAGAATGGACTGAACCATGACCATCCGGAATTTTGTTTGGGCAACAGACTTATTCAGATTGCTGAGATCCAGAATTGATCTCCAGTCCCCTGTCTTTTTTGGCACCAAAAATAATCTTGAGTAGAATCTGGATCCACATTGGTCTGGTGGGACTAATTGGATGATTCTTTTTTTGATACAGCTTGTTTATTTTTGCAGCTGCTTCTTCCCTTTGACTGGGTAGAACATTGGAAAGTTTTGTCGGAAGTTTTGGATAAGTGATGAGGGGAATGGTGTAGCCTCTGGTTTTGATCTTCTGCACCCAATGATCGGAAGTTATTGAATGCCAGGCAGCTTGGTGCAGAGAGAAACATCCCCTGACTGCTTCCAGAGGAAAGCAATCAGGCCGCTCTTCAGGAGCACTGGTAAGGGTGCCCAGAGAAAGAATCCTTGGGTCCCTGATTATGCGGCCCCCTCTGCCTTGGTAGGGGCATCTTCCAGAATTGTTACCCCTCTGACCCTGGGGGTATCATTGCCACATGTGGCATGGAAAGGACCCTGAGATATTTTGTGCCACATTTTTCCACTCCTCTGGTTCCTGGAAAAGGAACATTGAGGACTGAAACAACATAGACACAGCAGACAGGGTCTTACTGTCCTGATCACACCTGGCCAGGGTGTCTTTCACCTTGGGGCTAAAAAGGGAAGATGCTTCAATTGGAGCATTCAGGAAGGAAGACTTGTGAAGTCACAGAGGCATATCCAGGTATGGTGTCTCATAACTATGCCTGAACCTGCCACTCTAGCCAGCCCTTCAGTTGCATGTGAGAACAACCTCATGGATGAATTGGAGATTAATTCCAGGGTTGCGAGCTGCGAGACAACTTTGTCCCTTATCTCATCAGACATCTGTCCTGTGAGTGTTCCAGAAAGTTCGGAAACCAAGTCTCTTTGGAGTCTCCTAGAATGTGCCAAGTAATTCAGAGACAGTATGGCAAAAGTCGCTGAAGGAAAAAGTAACTTCCCTAATCTGTCCACGGCTTGGGACTCTCTGTTGGACTGATGAACAGTATAACTCTCTTCAGCGAGATCCTTTTTCGTGGCTGCCACTACCAGCATAGCAATGACTGGTAAACCTCTTGACCAATGTGGGTTTTCCTTGGGGGATATCTTGTCAGATCTCTGAGGGATCAACTCAACAGAATCAGGGTTCTTCCAGATGTGCTGCACCATGAGTTGTACCAGCTCGTCTGCAGGCGGGGTCACCCAAGAGGTAGATGGCTGGGCATATTAAGCCTGCAGAAACATGGACTCCTCAGAAGAAGGGTTAGTGGGCTTCCAGTCACCCTTCTGTTTAAACATTTCACAGATGTCCCCAAAGGAGACATCATCAGGGGTGACCATGGGGACCCTTCACCATCATTGAAATCTGTATCCTCTGTCAGAAACTCTTCAGGGGAGTCTATGTGCTTCCACTTGCATGATCTCTTCTGTGGGGACTTCTCAGCAGGGGCTTCTGAGGAGGACTCAGAAGAGGGGGCACCCTGTAACAGGGTTTCCTGTGACTTTCCTGCCTGGTGTTCCAGGGAGGTGGCTTGTATCAGCTGCAGCTCAGGGGGGAAAAGAGGTCTGGGGTTCTGACGTAGGTGGAATGCTTCCAGAACCAAGTGCCCTCTCCATAGCTTGGAAAGCAGGTCCGCTCGAAGAGGAATGGGAGCCCAGAATTGAGAAGGACAACCTCGGAACCGGTGTAACTCCCCGCTCAGTCGAACCCGCTCCCGAGGATGGAGCCTCAAGCAGGATCAGTGCAGACAGAACTCCCCAGCACCATGGATGGAACCATAGACACACTCGGAACCATGCCATGAGCCAAAGAGTCTGCAGCCCAGTCATGGGGGTGAGGAAGGCCCGGTTCAGCAGGGACCAAAGGCCAAAGGGACAGTCCCGGAGCCCCAATGAGGTCCACTACCGGCGTTGAGATGGGGGATTCCGAAAAGGACGTTGGAGCTGAAGACTTTGGAACTGGTATGGTAAGAGGAGGAGAGTAGGATGGAGTCCATGGAGAAGTCAACCCAAGTCCTGCAGGAGGATGGGTCCTAGAAGGAGTGGGTATCCCCCTGGCTGTCAACAGCTGGTCCACAAGATGCACCACGTCAAGCTCAGAAAGGCTCCTGGTGGATCTAATGGATACTCCCAATGGGGAGCCAGGTCGTTCTAGGAATGGACTGTCCACTTGCCCTAGAAATGGATCTGTAGATGGAGAGTATCAGGTCCGTGGTGTGGAATCTACCAGCACTGATGTCTCAAGTTTGGAGACTGGAAGAGTGGCATCAAAATTGTCATTATCGAGACCGTGAAAGGACTCGGTGCTGAAGGGGCACTCAGAGCCAACACGGAAGGTTGAGTAGCAAGTGTAATCGCAGAAATAGGCATCAAAGGCGTGCACTGTGCTGAAGCGGCCCTCTGTGCTGAAATTGCAGTAGTCTTTGGAAGGTCATTAGTAAGTGCTGGAGACAATACTGGAGCCAAAGCTGGTGCCAATATAGGAACAGTCGTAGCTGGAGCAGAAGAGGTCAGTGCCAATAAGGCAGACTTATGCTCCAAAGATAACTTAGGCACCTTAGGCTTTACAGGTTTGCCCTGGTCACCTGATGGTGAAGAGGGGACAGAGTGGGACCTTTTCTTATCCTTGGTTGGAGGGGATGAGACCTCCGTTGCAGAAAGGGCCTCTGAAAAGGGCGACTTAAGAAAGCCCTTCAGAATCAGCATGTTTTTGTGCTCCTTCAAGGTGCACTGGCTAAAACTTTGACAAAAGTCTCAAGCTGACAGCTTGGTTTGTCCACTTCCGTTAATCACCAGGCAGGATGACCTTCCCTCACCTGTACGTGACATTATTCTGGCCTTTCATAAGCCATCCACCAGAAGACTATAGCTAGACAAATGGAAGAGTTCTCTATTTGGTCTAAGAAAATGATGCTAGATCCATACTCAGCTCCAGTCACAGCAGGTTTACAATACCTGTCAAAATTCTTCGAAGACGGAGCTGCAGCTTCTACCATATGAGTACATCTAATAGCTATCTCTAACTATTATGATGGGTTGGATGATTCTTCCCTCATCTCACTTTGGTTATGCAAAACCTTTCTTAAAGGGGTCTCTCGCATTAGGCCGCCAGTCAGACAAGCTATAGAGCCATGGAATCTTATGTTAGTTCTTCAGTCCTTAACTCAACCCCCTTTTGAACCTGCAGTGAAGTGTGACCTCAAATTCTTATCTTGGAAGTCCCTTTTCCTGGTAGCCATTACATCAGCCAGACAAATTTCTGAACTTCAGGCATTATGCATTAAAAGGCTCTATTTAATCTTCAACAAGGACAGAGTATCACTCCGGACAAACCCATCCTTTCTCCCCAAAGTTGTTTCAGATTTTTCCATCAATCAGAACATTAATTTACCAGTATTTTTTCCAAATGTTACTAATAAAGGGGAATACTGTCTACATTCTTTGGATGTACACAGACAACTGAGGTTTTATTTAGACAGAATCAAAGCAATACATAAAACTGACCAACTTTTCATTTCCTTCTCTGGGCCTAGAATTGGAAATTCTGTCTCCAAGGTCACTTTATCAAAATGGTAAAGGGACTGCATATACTACATCTATTCACTTGAAAAAAAAAACTGTAAATAGGAACTGAAACTTTGTCTCATTGTACTGAGTATTACGTCTGTAAAGTAGATAAACTATAACAAGCATGATACATGGGGGAGCAGCCATTTTTGAAAACCCTCCTTAAGTGGGTAATTTGTTGGTAAATATTTGACTGTCAGAAGAGTTGGGCTTGCTGGTATTACGAAGAACATGACAGCAATGGGATCAGGCTGATAAGCATTAAAATGAGAAGCAAAATATTAAAACAAGAATGGCCATAAATGTTTTAAATAAAACAGAAAAGTACTCTGTATATTAAATGGAGATGAAGAGTATTGTATCAGAGAGAACACACAAATACAGAATCGGCCCAGAAGCATAAAGAAAGGTGAAGAAGTGAAAGCAGTATGCTAGGGTGTGTACCCATGTGTCTGTCTGAGATGGGGGAATTAGTATAGAATTACCGGGTTAACAAATGTAAATGAATAATAAATAGATAAATCAGACTGGAATGCATAAGCATGGACTGTCATACTGTGACCCTATAACATCCAAAGGCAGGCTATGAAAGGTAGTAGCAAATTATCAGTAGTAGAGCAGTTGCAGACACCAGTAGAGTACTGGACAAAACCAGAGGTGGGTCATGCCATGGCATAGACGCATGGAATTAAGACTCAAGAGCAAGAGTGTCACTAAGCCTGAGGTCATGCGTTGGGGATTTGGATTGTTGATTGAGGAGTGGTAGACAGTACACAAATGAGCCAGTATGATACAGAGCAAAGCAATGAAAGCCTCTAGGAACTGAGGATAGTAAAAAATTAATGTATTTACTAGTTTCAATGGGCAGTCCATTTCTAGACAGCTTGTTGGAAACATTAAGATTAAGTTATTACACGATCACACCATAAAGCATATCTACCAGAAAATAAAAAATGCATTACAACTGCTAATATAACAAAAATGCTGTTACTTCCCCTAACAAATTTCAGGTAAAATAGTAAAATCCAGGTGGTCTGAGACACAGAATATTCAGGTGACGAAACACTCTTACTGTACACAAGCACTAACTGGTAAAATCCAGCAGGATTTATACAACACAGAATGTTGAAACACTGGCAGCATATTCACAGACAAAAAAAAAAAAAAAAAAAACTGCAGTATATATGAAACACAGAAGATATTGCTGACAGAAAATATGGTTTGCATATTTACATAGACCATTGTGCATGCTCATTATAGCAGAATTACATGCTTACACTGGATAACACTGTAGAATTTACCAAAGAAAACCATCTTACTGTACACATCTATATTAAAGAAGAAAGTTCTCAGCTGGCATAGCTGGAATAGCTTGGATGTGCACAAAAAACTTTCATCATGTTAAAATGAAAACATAACTTCCCACATCTTAGTCCTGGCTATACAACAACACATGCATAAAAGAATCAAGACACTTACACTAACCAAAAAATGAAATAAATAAATAAAATCAACTTAATGCTAAACTGCCACATAAAAGACAGTAAAACCAGATTACAATAGAGAGTTTTGAAAGATCATGACAAGCTATGAACTTCACATCTCATGTGAGTCCATCTAAGAGTCACTAATCTCAAAGAAAGAAATGGCAAACACAAGATCTCAAGTATGAGTGTGTTTGCCTAAAGAGATCTTTAAAAATGCGTCTGGAAAGAATATATTGTTTTAAGATTACAATAAACTAAATATTGGGACATTACTGAAAGTAAATCCCACAATTGCTGTTACTTCAAAATCAGGCTTCAGTTCATTAGAAGCAAGCAGTGATAGTTTACTGCAGTCTTATTCCATATTTATTTAGAGCAAATCACATATCAATAGTCCTATCTGTTGTATAAAATCCTCCAAAAAATCTACCCATAATATTTACAGTCGCTCATTATCTGCAGTCCTTTCCAAGTTGTAACTTTTGATGTCTCTCTCATTGTGTTGGTTTGTAACATGTCTCTCAACCTCTTAAAGCAAGAAATTTGGACAATGGTGTAAATAATGGGGGGACAAAGGCCCAAAAATAGGGACACACTTTAAATATTGCTCTCACAAACTTAGAAAGTTGATATAGCAGGTTTTGTGCTACTATGAGTTTTCTGAAGGGTATGAAGTCTGAAACTTAAATGTCTACTCATTTTCTGACTTCAGTCCTCAATGCTTTGTCAGAAAACCACAATTTTATGAGAAGCAGTCCAAAAATATAAGGCAAAAATCTGCGCAGTTGAGAAGTATAGTTTGCAACTATCTTGTTTCAGTTACATGGCTACTATCAGTCTTGTATGGGGACATCATCTGATCAGCCATGAAAGTGCACTGTGATGTTGTCAGTATGCCATAAATGACAGCATTTCTTATTTTTATAAGACAATCTCCCTCCCACAGTGGTGACATGGGCATTTTCAAAACTGCAAAGACTGCTTATATCCCCTCAGTTTCTACATTCATTCATTCAGCCTCACATGCGCTTAACAACAGCTACAAAATGTACTCATCCTCACAACCTGTCCCTCATTGCATAAAAAGCTTCAGTTCTTCACAGAGGACCTTGCACAGAAGGCGTGACTAATGTAATGTGATAACCACAGGCCATACTCTCCATGGTCATGTCCAGTCTTCTTTCATGTACCATTAAGTGTCCAAACCACTGATCAAACATGGGTTTCCCAGAATCCAGGGTTTATCAGTCTATTGTACTAGCACAGGCTGCCTGCAGTTATCTTTGATATCCACTGATGCACTGACTGCTTGAACTGAGAATAATGCGATAGCAGTACAAGTTAATATTAGGGCATACCTCTCAAACTATTAGCAAAAAAAAATCTGGACAAAGCAAAAACTAATTGGGGGGAGGACCAAATGGGGGGCGATTTCACACATTACTCATAAACTTAGTATAACATGTTTGCATTAATCCTTTTGTACACAATGTGAAGTGTGAAACTCAAGTGTCTGTCGGTATTTAGCGACTTCAATCCTCACTGAGTTACCAGAAAGCCCACAAAGTTATGAAGAAGAGAATAAAATATATGAGGTAAACAAATTAGAACATTCTGTGAAGTATTGCACATTCGGGAGGTATGAGCGAAAGCAGATCACTAATCAGCGAGATTAAGAATAGAAAGAGAACCGATTGCTTCAGTGAACAGTGTGTACTGTTACCACTACCCAAACTCTTGTAAAAACTTAGAAAACTCATGCGAAACGTAAAGTTCATGCCTAAGAGACAATCTAAAGTCTCAGCAAAGCCAAGACCCTTCGTATTCAGTTGTAAGTTTTGAGAAAAAAACGGTTTGCTGTGGGCAATGCGTAATGTACATTGCTGTTGCCCACAGATACATACCGACATGGAAGAGAAAATACATCCCCGAAGCACGAGAACACTTGATCGCTTTAACATCGCTGTAATGGGATCAGCTCAACTACAAAGCAGACTGCTAGTTCTGACTGCGTTGCACCGAACTTGGCCGCTATTAGAAAAAAGGGTAAAAACAAAATTATTGCTTACATGGTCAGTGTGTACTGTTACCACTGCCCACCAATGTGGCAACTGTTCTCTAAAATATGTTCAACATTGTGAGTCTTTACTTCATTTGGCTGCTTCAGGGAACTAACCCGTAGTGCTTCTTTCTCAAAAAAGAAAAAAAACAATCAATTGCTGTTGTCACCAGAAACCGCTGCTGCTCACAATCACACGCAGTACCACCACTGTAAAATTACATTACAAAAAAAAAAGGAATAGATTATTTCTGCAAAGAAACTGTTCTGTTATTAGCCACAGACTTTATTTGTACTTCTGAGTATTCAGAAACTGGCGATCTTAGTAAAAATGGCAACACAATTACGGGCTGATCTGGCTAAAATAACCACTTAAGTAAATACCAGTAGTACAAATGCCTACTACTTCTTGTTGCGATTTTGCTAAAAAGCATGAACTACAAGTTTTTTAAGGAAAAATCATTAGGAACTCTAACATCAGCTATTCCATTTACATGGGGAAACACAAAAGGAGTGGGACAGGATATTTAAAAGGAAAATACACTGTGGGTGGGAATCTGAGTGATGTCGTAAAGTGGGTGTGACTTTGGTCAGCTGTAGTGTGGACCCGAATTTTAAACGCTGGGATTGTCCCTTTAACAGCAGTCCTTCTAATCTCATGCATATTATCCAGATACTTCTTTATTTTCTCTTTAGCCCTCTGCAGTTACGCCTCTTCTTGCTCTGTGAAATTCTCCTTATTCTGCAATACTTTTATCTTTGACAAGCCCCTCTAAATAATTATTGTTACTTCTTGACCATATCTCTTTTTCTTTTATTTCTACCCTGTCCTTAAACTCCACTTTCATTTTACCCAACTCACTAGCTATAACTTCTGAAAAAAAGTCTGTCTTCCCTATAAACTCTCAGAAATCTATTATCTTAGAATACAAAAAACTTTAACACTTCCTAGAGGTAGTTGCTGTTTATTTGTTTCTATAGTGACCCTGTCTCTGCCTTCCTGCATGACATACCCTCTGCACCTAGCAGCAATGTAATATGACCCCACAGTATCATCCACCACTATTTCACATAACTCACCTCAGTGTGGAACTATCATTTCAGGACTGTGTCGATGGATTGGTTTAAAACTGAATGGGTGAGAATTCTTAGCGTTATCTTTCTGCCTAAAAACACTGAAAATGGGCATGGTCTAGTAAATAATACATAAAGAATACATAAGGATGTGTTAGCCCAATTAATTACTAGACAATCCTTTTGCATTTTCATTGTTGCTGAGATTTTAGTTACTGTAACAACCAGGGTGGTCCTCAGCCTCTACTATCTAGGACTACTCTCCACCAATATCCACTTTTCAGGTGTTGACATATACTAGGAGCTGTTTGGAGAAGTCAGTAGCTATCAAAATAGGTTCTGAACACAGCAGTTTATTTCAGTTTTCTAAAGGATGATTCAGCTTCCTTTGTCCATTGAGCTTTCAAAGGATCCCTACCTTTGTTTAGGTCAATTAGGTAACAAGTGATGGTGGCAAACTTGTAATTAATTGTCAAGCTTAAAATTAGTTGCTCTACTTTTTTGTAGTGAGTGTAGGTCAATTCTGGACCATCTAAAACTTCATTCTGGAACTTCACAATCCCTCTGCCTAGTATATATATCACAAAAAGTGGCTTCTACCATACCTGATTTTCATTTAGCTGGGTTAGCTGTTAATCCAACTTGGTGTAAGAAATTCAAAATGGTTTGGAGTTAAAGGCAATACTTTTCCCAGTCTTTGGAGAATATTATTATATCATTCAGGTACAGAATACCTGAAATGAGGTTTTAGACTCTTGTCCATCAGCCTTTGGAATGTTGCATGTGTTCAGTGGAGAACAAAAGGCAGATAATTACATATTTTTTTCTTAGCTTCTGGGGCTAGTGAAATTTGCTAATAGCCTTTGTTTAGACCTAAAGTGGACAGAAATCTAACCTTGCCCAATGTTTTAATAAATGTGTCCACTAAAAGCATGGGATATGAATAAAATTTAGAGAAGCTATATAACTTTCTAAAGTCACTGCAAAACTTTATAGACCCATCAGGCTTGGAGAACAGTACAAAGGGACTGTTCTGCTCACTTTCAGATTCTTCTGTGACCCTGTGTTTAAAAACATTTTCTATGCCTCCTCCCAGACTGCTTTGCATTAGATTCTGGTATCTAGCATGATTTCAAATAGACTTTTTCATGAAGCATGTTTTCTCTATTGTGTTGGATCAAACTGGTTCTTAAAGGCATCTCTGAAAATATGTGCTTATTCCTGAGTAGAAATTGTTTTACTCTGGCATTTGAGATAATGTCTCTATTATTTAAAGTTCAGGGTAGGTTGTTGGGAGGGGTCTTAACTTCTGCAAACAAACATACTAGAGAAACTTCAGGTTCTCACCAAAGTTTCAGAACATTTATGTGGTGCAAATGTTCTGCCTTTCTTTTCCTTAACAGTCTCACCTTATAGTTCACTTATTTTACTTCTTCCACAATTTCAAAAGATTATTGTCACTTTTCAAGTAATTTGTTTTCAGCAGTAGATATTAGCACAAGTATCTTACATCCTGTTTGAATTATCTAATATGAACATTTCTGTTATATGCTCTGTGTTTTGCCCCCTGTGCTCTCTTCATATGTTCTCTTAATGTAGGCAATGTCATTGTTTATCTGTCCCACAGGTCTTTATTCTCATGTCTCTTTGGCAATATTACCAGCATGCCTCAAGAATTTCTGCCATACAGTAGTTCAAATGGTGTGAGTACCTCTGGGACTTGGGGTGCTTCTGCAGCAAAGAGATAACATGAAATCAGTTGGTCCCAGTTTCTCCAATATACTTGTATACCCCTTGGCAATATGTATCTAAAATTTTATTAAAGCACTCAACTAGCCCATCAGTTTGAGGGTGGTATACATATGTTCTTGACTGTTTTACTTTAAAAAAATGACAGACTTCATGCATTGCTCTGGACCTGAATGGGTTGCCCTAGTCAGTAAGAATTTCTAAGGGAACTCCTGTAGTACAAAAAGCAGTAGTCATTCTTTTGCTATGGCCTTTGCATTGACTCTTCATGAGGCTACTACCTCAGCAAATTTTGTTGCATAACCAATAATTGTTAGAACATACTGAAGATCTTTACTTGATTTTACATGTGGATCCATAATGTCCATTGCTATGCATTCAAAAGACTCAAAAACAGCATCCACAACATGTAATGAAATCAAAGGGCTTTTAAACCTGGGGTTGGATGATGTCCTTTGGCACTCGGGACAAGATGCACATTTTTTATGTACTTCATAATGCCAGACCTGTAAGATCTAACTAAAACTTTAGCTTTTGTCTTATCCATCCCCAAAATAACCACCTAAAATGTGGCTATGTGCTAACTTCATCACAAGCATTATCAAAATGTCTTAGACATCTACCTGAATCTGTTTCCTGGCTTTTTCTACTCCACTTCATCTGTTCTTTTGCTTTGAGCCATCATCTGCTCTACTTATGCACTTGTTAGAGTATTGTTTTCCCACTGAGTCTTCTTAAACATTACAAAGCTTGTCAGCAGGTCAATTAAGTGAGCACTGCTGTCATCATTATTCTGATTTGAACTGGAGGTCATGGCCTCTTCTCCTACAAATGCAGATATGGACTTTTTCCATTAATCTAAGTCATCCCCTATAAAAAGGAACTCATGAAAATATTTTTTTTTGGTTACAGGTTCTGCCGGGATCCCTTTCTGTCCTTCCGTATTTTTCTTATGTTCTTTGTTTTTACAGTCATGCTTCTGTTATTGACTGGTTCTCTGCTTTAATGTAGCATGGAGAAATAATCGCTCTGTTCAGGTTCCCTTTTACTTCAATAAGATAGTTATCTGTTTCTTCTTCAGTTTCTATACTGAGCTCTCATTACTTTAATAACGAAAGTCATTTGGTAAGAATTACCTCCTTTGTCAGTTTCTTTATTGAATCCTCTTGTTAGTTTACTAACTAGAGTATTTTGGCAAGACTCACCTTCTCTGTCAGTCTCTGTACTAACTTCCTTTATTATTTTAACAACACACATCTTTTGACAAGACTCAGTATTGCATGTGTAACACTTCTAAACAAAACCCAGTCTTAGTTCCATTTTTGTCTTTTAGTTCTACACCATTTTTACTCGGTCTATGTACTTCTGGCAGTACAACTGGTTGATCATTTCCCCTATAACCTCCATAGATTTTTAATCTGGAGAAAATTTTGGCCATCACTTCACATGTTAAGTTATGCAAAAGAGTGACAGTGCATAATACTTTATCTTAAAGAGTTTTTCTATCTCTATTATTGTGTGTTCTTTGAATCCATGTATACATATCACTTTGTCTGTTTATGAGTTATTTTATGCTTGAAGTCATATTGTCATATTATGATTTAGCTCATGTAATTATGCTTTCTGAATCCAGCAATTTCCGCATTTCTTTTTCCTCAACTACAATACTGCACTTAAGTTTATTAAGAGCTCAGTGACAGCAGATTCTGCATTTCTATTAAATAAAGCATTATCACATTCCATAGGTTCACATTCCATAAGCACATTTTTAAGTAAACATTGTTGGTTATCATGAATAGTTTTTTTTAGAGAGAGAGTGTTGTCATTAAACATGGAGTACATGGCTATATCCCTTAACAATTTTTTTAGACAAGAGTGTTGCTATTAAACATGGAGTTAGTGGCTATACGCCCTGTTATTCAACATTTAAAACAAATCAGTCCAGATGGTGACAGTTCTTTCTTGACTGCAGTCATAACTATATTCTTAGGTGATGGCTTGGTAACAGCCCTTGGTTCATACAAATCAAAATTATGGTTTGCAAGTTCGGTTAATAGTAAATGTTCCACTAAAACAAATATAGGTTCAGACGATTTAGCATCACTATGGAATAACCTCGTCTTAATTTACTACTGAGTGCTCTTTCAAAATTGCCTACTGCTAATATTTCTAAATTTGTAATGTAATGTTGGACCGAAAGATATTTGTTATAAAGAAAGAAAACTTGCAATGTATAATGTGTGTAAATGGAAAAATGTTAGCATTGTTTGTTTTTTTTTTTCTATTAATGTGTTTGTGCCTATGTCTTAAAGTGATATTTTAATAAAGTCGTTTAAAAAACATTTCTACATTTGTACCTTCATTGTTTGCATGAAGTTCTAGCCATTGGTTTAAAATATACATCAAGTCAGCCATTTGTGACTTTACCATCTGTCCATATTAAATGTACAGATATGAAATTTATGAGACTAGGTCTCAGGTGAAGCTGCAGCCCTTGCCAGTATTTCTTGCTACAGTTCTTGGTAGTCTTGGACATCCACATTGTCTAAGTCATTAGAGGCCTACAGCAAGCCCCCAGTCAAATGTGATGATAAGATCCTGGTCCACATGGCTTGGGACCACTGCTCTTGAGCTATATATCTTTCAAAGGCAGCAGGTAGGCCATCACATCATCTTGCCGGCTGAATTCTTGGGTGGCACTGTTTTTGTGATACCCCACAAGGTTAGCTGTTGATTTACTACTCTGGCAACCTAAAGATGAATGGGAAGTAGGCATTAGTCAAGGCTAGCACTTCTTTGTGTTAGAGTCTCAGCAAGTTTTTACACTTAGCCTAGACACAGAGTTTTGGCTTCAGAGAAAAACACAAAGTAGCCAGATTTCCTTTCCTTCAAACTGCCAAGAGAAAATTTCATGTATTGGCACAGGGTTTTCACAGCTCATGGTCACTTTTCTTCAGGTAACACTTTCAGCTTCCCTGACGATCTTTCTAAGAATGAATCCCTGTATGAGCACAGGGTATTCACAGTTACAGAAAATTTATCACACCACAGCTTTACAAACAACACCTTTTGGGCTGTTAAGCTGTAAGTAATTGCTTCTTCAGTGCAGCTTGCATTTCTTTGTGGAAAACAAACTCATGTACATACAACACTTTTCATGTAGCTTTACAAAATCACACTGTTCTTCTAATGATGAAAAAAAATAAATTCAGAACTCTTTTTAGGTAGTTTAATAAAATGACAATTTGTAAAAAACTGTGCTTCTACCTACTGAAATCCATTAATATATCATTTTTAGAGCTCCAGTCTCAGAAACAATCACTAGACACTGGCTTGTACTTTCAAAAATGCAGTATTGCAGTATTGCATAATAGTGACAATGAAAAATGCAGTCTTTTTTTTTTCTTTTTGGTAAACTGCAGTCTTAATTCAAATAAGTACTCTACTTCAGTAAGTGGTCTAAAAATGCAAGCCCACTTTCACATGTTCTGTTTCACACTCCATAGTTTTTGTTAAACATATACAGCTTCAGCATTTCTGGTATAATTCAACAAGAGTTACAACAGGTGTCAGTTTTCTCTTGACCCCACAAATGGGATAAATTCCTACTTTTAACAGAAGCAGGATAACTTATAACTCCAAACTTGATACAGACAGAGCTTTCAGTCCAGTTCCTTCCTTCACACCTGACTTCCCTGGAGTCTCCTTATCTCACTCCTTCCTCAATCCAGGACTCAGGAAAATACGAGTCTGACATCTTAGGAGAATAATATCCCTTAAACATCCCCAGAGGCTGTTCTTCCTAATTTGTTTCTTTAGTGACCCTGCCGCAGCATTCCTACCTGACATGACCTGTGCTATGTCACATGACCACAAGCAGTGTATTTTTTCCTAGTTCCACAACCTCAAGTAGCGACTGCCATTCCATAACTTATAATATCAGTATATTATATATTTAAACACTGAGGGGTCTATGTCAGGTAACTTCTGTGTACACCTACCCACTTACTATACATGACGGCGCTGTTAAGCAGGAACAACCATAAAATATCAAATAAAGTGTGCATTTCCAAGATGGAGGTAATCTTGCTAATAGTTTCTTTAAAACCTTAATGTTGGCAAATAATCCCCATTAAGACCTTAAAGAGATTGAGATTGTGGATTGCACCAGCTTGAAAATACCCACTTTTGTTGATGTTTTATGTATCTGCCCCAGTACTCAGAGAAGGAGCAATACTCTTTACGTCTCCAGTATTCTATACAGATTTTTGGTGAGTGAGGTACTTTCTGAGATACATGTCTGCTCACAGGCAATGTTGTAGTCTTTGTTTCCATAACAGTGAGACAACTTCGGTAAAAATTTAAATGAATGAACTCCCAGAATTACATATTTTGCCTCCAGCTAACCACTTGGCCACCATGGCAAACTTTGCCCTTTCCTCCACAGTAATGCAATCTTGGAGATGGTAAGTTAGGGGGTGTGGATGGGGAGGTGTAGGGGGCAAAGGCCCCCACTTTGGTGGGTTTAATTTGTTTTGGTTTGTGTTTTACTTATTGGTGGCCAAATGGTTAGTTTCCTGAAGGCAAAATGCTCCATTCTGAGAGTTCATTCATTTAAATTTTAGGACCACGTCATCTCGATATTATGTGAGTTGACATTATGGTAATTTGTTGTTTTGACTTAGATATATATATATATATGTATATATATATGTATATGCATACATATCTCTCTCTCTCTATCTCTCTCTCTCTCTATATATACACACACACACACACACACACACACACACACACACACACACACACACACACATGGTTTACTATGAAACTATTGAAGCACACTTTACCATGTGTTAGAAGGGCAAAGGTAAGGGTGCAAAAAGGCAAAACTGAGACTGCAAATCCTGTCGACTCAGAAACGTCTACACGTAGTTTGTGGTCGCAGTATTGAGCATTGGTGTTTTTAATTGGATCACACTACAAGAGCAAGGTTATAACTCCCCTGTACTCATCCCTCATCAGGCCTATTATTGAATATAATGCTCCCTTTGTTATGTACCATACCAGACACCT